>NC_041409.2:94500674-94530674 GCF_900747795.2 Erpetoichthys calabaricus | reverse complement strand
CTGCCACCAACCTCCATGCCTTCCCTATAAATTGGAGAGCAGTGACCTGTCAATTTTCAAAGCCGTATAAGCCGTTCACTAGCATTGGGTGCAGGCCTGGAACTGTGGTGAGGTGGGCTGGCAGGCCATCACAGGGCACTTCTGCACGACTGTCCAGATTAGGATGGCATTTTATTACAGTACCGCTCAAATGTTTTAGAACCCCTCAGTTTTTCTTCACATTTGAAATTCAATGAATGATGTATGCAAGACATGGGTTTCAGCTGTCGCATTCCTTGTGTCAAGCCACTCTTGAACAAGAGACAGCGTCAGAAGCGTCTCGCCTTTGGACTAAACACAAAAAGGACTGGACTGCTGCTGAGTGGTCCAAAGTTATGTTCTCTGATGAAAGTAAATTTTGCATTTCCTTTGGAAATCAAGGTCCCAGAGTCTGGAGGAAGAGAGGAGAGGCACAGAATCCACGTTGCTTGAGGTCCAGTGTAAAGTTTCCACAGTCAGTGATGGTTTGGGGTGCCATGTCATCTGCTGGTGTTGGTCCATTGGGTTTTCTGAGGTCCAAGGTCAACGCAGCCATCTACCAGGACGTTTTAGAGCACTTCATGCTTCCTGCTGCTGACGAACTTTATGGAGATGCAGATTTCATTTTCCAACAGGACCTGGCACCTGCACACAGTGCCAAAGCTACCAGTACCTGGTTTAAGGACCATGGTATCCCTGTTCTTGACTGGCCAGCAAACTCGCCTGACCTTAACCCCATAGAAAATCTATGGGGTATTGTGAAGAGGAAGATGCAATACGCCAGACCCAACAATTCAGAAGAGCTGAAGGCCACTATCAGAGCAACATGGGCTCTCATAACACCTGAGCAGTGCCACAGACTGATCGACTCCATGCCACGCCGCATTGCTGCAGTAATCCAGGCCAAAGGAACCCCAACTAAATATTGAGTGCTGTACATGCTCGTACTTTTCATGTTCATACCTTTCAGTTGGCCAACATTTCTAAAAATCCTTTTTTTGCATTGGTCTTAATTGATATTCTAATTTTCCGAGATACTGAATTTGGGACTTTCATTAGTTGTCAGTTATAATCATCAACATTAAAAGAAATAAACATTTGAAATACATCAGTCTGTGTGTAATGAATGAATCTAATATACACGTTTCACTTTTTGAATGGAATTACTGAAATAAATCAACTTTGTCATGATATTCTAATTTTATGACCAGCACCTGTATGATAGACAGATAGACACCCCCACTAGCTAACCTGGAGGCATCATGTAATTGAGATGAGTGTAACTGCAGTCCACAATGTCATGATGTCATCCTAGACATGCTCATTCCAATGCATTTTGCTATGTATTCTAATAAAATGCATGGAATTTTTATTCCAATATGGTGTACATCACCTAACACTATAAAGTAATAAAAAAAATTTTAAAAATATCAAATTAAGGCAGACAGGGGAACTACTAAACGTACTGAAGCTCAATGACTATCATATACATGGTAATAACTGATGGTTGGACCCACAAGGCCTCAAACTTGGGTCCTGGGAAGTCACTGTGCCCTCTTTATAGACATTAATTAGATGTGTTTTTATGTATATAATTTATTTCTTAGCTCATTTTGTTACATTAATGAAAACAGATTACAAGGACGTTTAATGGCCTCACATGCCAGCCTCTGTTCGAGTCGCTGTACCTCTCGCCACGTGTTGGAGCGTACTTTGCCTCTATGTAGCTAGCGATACCTGTTTATTCAGCAGACATTATCATCTACAGATTGTTAAGGGGTAACGCTTGACGTTTTTGAGAGAGACAGAAATCAGAACTACGTGTTACAGAGGGTAGCTGGTGCTTGGCAGAGATATCACGGCCACGTGCTCTTCTCCCCACACGGGGGACGCTCTCCTGTCAGAGCTGAACACGATCAGATACAGTGCCAACGTTTGATGTGGCAGCGTACCTACCTTCCGCTTGGCCCTGAATTATTATTTATTTTATTTTTTTTCATTGATTTTTAAAGTTTGTCCTGTTTCACGACTACATGGGCGAGGCCGCGGGGGACAGCTAGTCTGGGATAAAATGAGATGTTAAACTGCTGCGTGCGTATCATTTATGAATGATGTCATGTGATACTCCTTTCACTTCATTTATCAAAATCTATCTATAAGGATGTGTCCGCACCATTGGCCAGCCGATCCTTTATTTTGATGCCCCCTTAAATGGAACAGCAGGAATTGTTTTTGGAAAAAGAGGGCATTCAAATCCGGCGACGAAGAGGCTCTGAAGGACATACAGCGGGTGCTAAAGAAAAATGCTGAGTCAAGGAAAGGAAACTGACAATAGCTAAAATAAAAGAAATTCACTCAGAATAATGTGAAGGCGGTCTGGAATGGACTGGGCATCATTACTGGACTCTGATACTCTCGCAGGGCTCAGGTGCCAAAAGGGGATGTGGACAACGCTAACTTTTTTTTTTTTTTTTGATTCCCCCCCCGCCCTCTGTGACCGTCCAGGTTGGCCCATCACTCCCTCTTGAACCCGACACCGTCGATAGTCGTCACCGGGATGAGCGGAGCAGAGGAGGGCAAACAAACCAAGCAAGGGGATGGTGACAAGTGTTCAAGTGTGTTTATTAAAAAAAAAAAAATTCAAAAAGTGCAGTGCTACTTTTATAATAAATCAATAATCCATAAAAACAAAGTGTAAGTGTCAATGGAGGTTAAAATTCAATTAAATAGAAAAATCCATGAAAAACAAGGTTAGGAAACTGTCTTTTTATCCAGTGAGCCTTGATGTCCCTTTAAAAATCGGACTCCTCTTCGGCTTGCCCCGTCTGGACCTTGCAGCCCAAGGAGAGGTCCTCCAGCAGGCGCAGACACCTTTCTTCTCCTGGTCTGTGTACCCGTTGCCAACCTGGCATCTGCAGGGAGCCACCGAGCCCTGCTCCCGTGCCCACCGCTGCCTGTCCAGGTTCCCAACCCCGGGGAAAGTGCGCTCTGTCCTCTCACCGCCGCCGATCTGATGGCTCCTCACGGTGAGCCTAGTGGTCGCTCCTGCTTACTGGGGTGTTTTAATGGGAGCGATTCCTGAGCGCCAGCTACAGGCTCCTTCCTGGGGCTCCACAATCCGTCTGCTTCATCTCAATGGATCTTCTCGGGCTCCTGTCTCTCTTCTTCTGTTCTTTAACCTCCGTCCTCTTCTCGTCTTCTCTTTTTAAAGCAGGGGACGTGGCACAGCTGCGGCAAATCAGCAGCTCCCGGTGCCAATAAGGGTCACGGGTGAACTTGCACCTGTGCACTGAGGGCAGGGCTGCCCATCGCGCAAAGGAGCTGCTCTTGCCTCCCCCGCTCCCAATAAACTGAAGACGCGATTCTGACGATTATTTATTTAACAGATGCCAGTCAGCCATGGACCTCACTTTACTGCACCCACACCATTCCCCACTACAGTAACAACTCCCACCACGTCAAACTGGTATGGCCAGGGACGAGTCCATCTCTGGCTGCCAGTGTAGACCGTCCATAACTGAAGACCACATAAGGAGAGCTACACACAGGAAAAGCTGTGGGATCAGATGGAGTCAGCCCTCGAGTTCTTTAAGGCCTGCATAGACCAAGTTTGTGGTGTCCTCTGTCACCTGTTCAGTTTGTCCCTAACACTCTACAAAGTGCCACTGCTGTGGAGAACATCTTGCACTGATTCTGGTCCATAGAAAGCAGGGGCCGCTCCACCTAATGACTACACACCAGTGGCCCTCACGTCTTTGAGAAGCTGGTCGTGGACTATATGAGTCCTCTTGTGGCAGACCACCTGGTCCCACTGCAGTTTGCCTATCAGACTATCTATCTGCTCCACAAGGCTGGTGAGGATTCTGTTTTTTGATTTCTCCAGACCCTTCAGACATCCCTGTTAAGGGGTCAACTCAAGAGATAGGCAGGTGGATGAGCCTGTGGGGTCCTGATGATGGACCCTCTGTTTGTGAGACTGGGGGACACTGTGAGCAACACTGGAGCGGCAGGCCTGTGAAGAGTGGTCCGTGGCACTGTGCCAATTTTAAATAATCGCACCCTGTAAAGTGCAGGCTCTATTTGAGCACAGGTGGGTGCGCCAACTCGCTTTGCTCTGAGGACAGCCAGGGGTGTCTGGGTGACTGCAAAGGTGAGTGTGTGTGTAGGTCAGGTGCCACTGTGATTCCTCGGAGGGCGCAGTGCATTCACAACTGTGCCCGATTTGAAGCGGCAGTATATGAGGAGCCTGCATGGGATGGTGGGGGGATGAGGAGGAGAAGAAGAAGAACAAGAGGTGGAGGAGTAAAAGAAGAGGAAGAAGAGAAAAGGAAGAGATGGTGGTGGTGATGATGCAGATGGAGATGGAAAGAAGGACAGAGGTTAAAGAAGGAAGGGAAGTGAAAGTAAAGACGGGCAGAGAATGAGAGACGGTGCAGGAGAGTGAAGCAGGCGGACGGGTTTGAAGAGGGTCAGGTAGCAGGAGCGGCCATAGTGCTCAGGAAGTGCTAGGGATTGGCAGCGGTGGGAACACAGCAAGGCTCGGAGTGGGCACCTCATGGCTGCACTGAGGACCCGGGTCTGTAAGGGCGCAATGGCAGCCTCCGTCTTGGGCAGGAAGGATGGAGCCTCACAGGGACAGATGAGGACCCGAGCCAGATAAAGGTAGTCTGTGCCTGTTGGTGTCTGCAAGACCCCATTAGGGTAAGCTAAGAAGACATTTATTTGACAGGGGCACTGCAGCTCAAAGGTTTTCCCAAAAAAAAAAAAAAGGAATGCCCGCTGGAGTTCTTACCTCATTATTTCTTTGATGGATTTTAACCTCCACATGGACACTGTTCATTCTTACAGGATTATTGTTTTATGGATGGCTGCACTGCACTGCACTTTAATTTGGGCTCTCTGTTTTGTTTTGTACCTTGTTTTAATGAAAGCACTGTTCACCTTGACACCCACCCCATGCAGTGTGTTTTGTGTTTGTCCCCATCTGGCAGGCTGAGCTGGTTACGTTATCCTCGGTGTCCACTTCAAAACAGAAGAGGGAGTGTGGAGCCGACCAGCCTCACCACAAGTCCTTTCTCCTTTGCTCTTCACTCTGTACACCTCTGACCTTAAATATAAGAGCAGGTCAGGTCAGGTCACTTACAGAAATTCGCAGACGATTCCGCACTTATGGGGTGTATTGATAAAGGGGGACAAGACAGAGAAGAGGAGTCATGAGGAGACCTTTTAACATCAGCAAAACCAAGGAAGTGGTTATTGACTTTGGTCACACCAAAGAGTCTCTGTGTCCGGTCAGCACTCAAGGAGTGGATGTAGAGGTGGTCCACTCCTACATGTACTTGGGGTCCACATTAATGAAAGGTTGGACTGGTCTCAGAACACAGAGGAACTCTGTAAGAAAAGACAGAGCAGGCTCATTTTTGTTAGGAGATTGTGTTCCTGTAGTGTGGGTAGTGACATTCTTCTCATCTTCTACAATTCTCTGATGTTCTACGCTGTGGTGTGCTGGGCTGGTAACATCACATCACTTCAAAAGATTAAAAAGGCAGGCTAAGTTATGGGATGCACTCTGGACCCCCAGGACGTCGCACCGAAGGAGAGAATGAAAACAAGCCTGAGTGCCACTACGAGCAATGCTGCATATCCTCTCTGTGACACACCAGCCCTGAGGACTTTCAACCAACGAATTATTCAGCAGAACAAACGCGGGGGGATGGCGTGGGGGCTCCCTTTATACCAACAGCAATATGCTTCACTGTGACTGTGACAGCCAAGTTAGAAGTTTTCTTTTTTCGTAATTTTTTCTTCTTTTTAGTTATTTCCTGTGTGTGTATATTTACTTATTAATTACTTACCTGTTTATGTAGATATTAATTTAAAGTGCCTCTGTAAAAAGCCAGATTTCTCCCTGGGGACAAAAAAAGTTCTTTGTATCTATTAATAAACGTGTTAACATTTCTTCCCGCTAAGCCGATCCCATTGACAGAAAATGATCTAAGGTCTTCATGTATTGACTAATTCTGAACCGTGTCCTTCATAATTCTCATTACTGCATAAGCATTTTTGTTTTTATATAATTGTCTTTATTGGGGAAAAAAAACAGTCGCTCTGCAGACCTCCGCAGCGCGGCTCCGCTGACGTGTCAATCAAATGACTACGGGCGGTGCTGAGCCGCGCACACGACACTTCCCGGAGTTTTCGCTATATATATCATGTGACACAAACGTGCAATCCGATTGGCTGTTCAGCACGTTTCTGGCTTCTGCAGGCTAACTCCAGCCCTGCTCTTGTTTTGTATTGAAACTCACGTGAAATTCTACAGTTTTAGCGTTCCAGACTTCAAGAAGTAAGTCTTTTTACAACCGAATAGCTTTGCGACACGATTTGATAGTTTGTACTGCTTATGCTTAATTCTTGATTCTTTTGGGTGTTCTGTGCCGCCCATTCCAGCTCGTTCTAGCGGTTCCGTCTTCGTTTCTCCCTTCTTGTACCTTATGTCACCCCTCTGGTACCCTTTAACATCTTTCTTCACTTTAATTAATCCTACGCAGCCCCTTTCTTTCATTTCCCATGTGCAGAGCCTTACGTATATCCGGTTGGTGTATTAGCTTTCGTTTTTCATTTTAGCTGTGGTGGGACTTGGGTAACATCTTTACTGTGCTCCCATTTTATCGGTCTTCTCGGTAGTGTTTTAGAGTCCTGTTTGTTTCGGTTCCGTTCGTATTCCATATACTTGTAACTATCTGAATGGCCATACTTTTCTAATATAATAGTAAGCTGCTTTTTATCCATCTTTAAATCGGCCTTGTTGTAATTACTAAAAAAAAGTTTGTTTCCTAAATAGCTATCTTTATTGCACTGGATTGTTAATGTCATTTGGACATTTTCAAACGTGTTTGCCACAGGTCGACACGTTTTTTCTCCTTCTATTTTTAAGTAGTTTTAGTTACCCGGACTTGTTACTTGTCAAGTATGCACGAAAACATAGGAACTGGGGTGCAGAAAAATGGCAGCAGGTGCTCTGGACTGATGAGTCAAAATTTGAAATATTTGGCTATAGCAGAAGGCAGTTTGTTCGTCGAGGGGCTGGAGAGCGGTACAATAATAAGTGTCTGCAGGCAACAGTGAAGCATGGAGGAGGTTCCTTGAACATTTGGGGCTGCATTTCTGCAAATGGAGTTGGAGATTTGGTCAGGATTAATGGTGTTCTCAATGCTGAGAAATACAGGCAGATACTTATCCATCATGTAGTACCATCAGGGAGGCGTATGATTGGCCCCAAATTTATTCTGCAGCAGGACAACGACCCCAAACATACAGCCAAAATCATTAAGAACTATCTTCAGCGTAAAGAAGAACAAGAAGTCCTGGAAGTGATGGTATGGCCCCCACAGAGCCCTGATCTCAACCTCATCGAGTGTGTCTGGGATTACATGAAGAGACAGGAGGATGTGAGGAAGCCTACATCCACAGAAGACCTGGGGTTAGTTCTCCAAGATGTTTGGAACAACCTACCAGCCGAGTTCCTTCAAAAATTGTGTGCAAGTGTACCTAGAAGAATTGATGTTGTCTTGAAGGCAAAGGGTGGTCACACCAAATATTGATTTGATTTAGATTTCTCTTTTGTTCATTCACTGCATTTTGTTGATTGATGAAAATAAATGATTAACACTTCCATTTCTGGAAGCATTCTTTGTTTACAGCATTTTTTCACACCTGCCTAAAACTTTTGCACAGTACTGTATGTGTGTGTGTGTATATGTATGTATATATATATATATATATATATATATATTAATATTTCTGCCACATTAAGCATTATTCAATACCCCCAATAGCAAAAATAGGCAAATGTTAAGAGATATCAAAATATGCCTCTTAGTCTTACTGCAGTGGAAAAATGCAAAAAATAATATAAGATAATTCGAAATTGTGATCAACAGATAATTTGTGGTTTTGTGCAGAATTCAATTGTGATCCCAGACTTGAAGCTGTGGGTAGTTTTGAATTGAAGACAGTGAATAAGGAGGAGAGGCGGATATTCAATTCAAAAAGACAATCCCATAAGGCTTTAACATTCTGTTTATGATGTGTGGTGTTTTTTCCAGAAGTTCCTATTTAACAATATTTTATATTAAAAAATGCATTTTGCATATTTTGAGTGTACAACTTGGGTGGCACGGTGGCGCAGTGGTAGCACTGCTGCCTCGCAGTTAGGAGACCTGGGTTCGCTTCCCGGGTCCTCCCTGCGTGGAGTTTGCATGTTCTCCCCGTGTCTGCGTGGGTTTCCTCCCACAGTCCAAAGACATGCAGGTTAGGTGGATTGGCGATTCTAAATTGGCCCTAGTGTGTGCTTGGTGTGTGGGTGTGTTTGTGTGTGTCCTGCGGTGGGTTGGCACCCTGCCCGGGATTGGTTCCTGCCTTGTGCCCTGTGTTGGCTGGGATTGGCTCCAGCAGACCCCCGTGACCCTGTGTTCGGATTCAGCGGGTTGGAAAATGGATGGATGGATGAGTGTACAACGTAGATTACTAACCTGGTTTATCTGACACCTGTAATGTCAGATTTTCTTTTTTCTTTTGTCGGTGGACATTTTTCATATTGTTTGCCTTTGTATGGTATTGGTAACTATTGGGTTCTATTACTATCATGAACGTTTTCTATTCATTGTCCTTGAACTTTAATTTAAAACTTTTCCTTGACTGTCACTTCAAAGTACATATGCTGTATTAAAAAAAAATACCATTTTTTGGTTGAGTATTCCTTTTAAAGTCCAGACAGACTGATTCATGTGCTTATTGTCAGCCCTGCTCATCACTGTTTTTATAACTTGAGACATGAAATTGTAAAATAATAAGAAATCAAATATCAAGAACAGCTCTGCAAGAAACATGTTGAAGTTGCACTGAAATAGTTGACCTAAATACATACATGAATATTTAAATGAAATAGCAATAACAAAAAATAGGAATAGGAAAACAAAATGGTTGGCAGTGCAGCTAGTGCCCCATTGGAATGAAACTCATATCTGTTTTAGAGTCAGCAGTGTCAAAGTGAACTTTACAGAGAAGTTAAATTTCTAGAATGATTTAATACACTGCAGCTGCAAAAGCAAGGTACGTTGGTTTTACATTAGTCCTCACTTCAAGAAATACGAGTTTCCATCTCCAGTAATTTGCTGTCAGTTTGTATCATTTATACTTTCCAAACATCATTAAACTGCTTTATGCTGAATATACATTGGCTCTTTGATTTAAAAAAAAAAAAATAATAATAATAACCTTGCAGCTGTATTTGGGATGCCTTTGAATAAGTGTCAATGAACATCTGAATTTAAGCAAATTTTTTAAAAATACATGTATAATGAGTCTTAGACTGAATTTACATAAATAAATATTTATAAAAATCATTTATTTAAATTGATTATATTCAACACAGAATATGCATTTATTTTCGAGCCTTCATGTAAAATTCAGTATTCTTGTTGCATACGTATTCCCCCATCTCGTTTGTTTTTTTTTTATTTTCTAAAAAGGGTGTTTTATTAACTTAACGTCTTTTGCTTTTAGGTTCCATGTTTACAATTACAACACATTTTCCTATCCATCCATCCATTATCCAACCCGCTATGTTTACTTTAATTACTTGGACAATATTATTTGTTTAATTCATTGATTATTTCACTGATTAATTTATCAGTTACAAAATAATTGTTATTGGAAGCCCTACATGACACCATATCTGGGTGAAAAGCTACTCCTAGGTCCTCTTAGAAACTTTGAGAGAAATCCAGTTACTGCTGTCCTTGAAGAGTTAACACGGTGGTCATATGCTTCATTAAAAGAGGAACAGTTGGAAAAAACACGCAACAGTTCTTGGCACAGTGTCTGTAAACCTTGTAACAATAGAGTTTCACAAAACATTTCATACAGCTGCATAAAAAGTAAAGCAAAGAGCCTGCTCCTGGTAACGTAGAGCATCGTGTAGAGCAGTAAGTAATAATAGAGCAATCAATATATTTTAGTTAACTTCCACCACGTACAGGTGCATCTCAATAAATTAGAGTGTCATTGAAAAGTTAATTTATGTCAGTAATTTAATTCAAAAAGTGAAACTCGTATAGATTCGTTACACACAGAGTGAAATAGTTCAAGCATTTATTTCTTTTCATTTTGCTGATTATGGCCTACAGGTAATGAAAACTCAATTTAGTATCTCAGAAAATTAGAATATTACATAAGACCAATAAAAAAATGATTTTTAATACAGAAATGTTTTCCTACTGAAAAATATGTCCATGTAGGCACTCAATACTTGGTCGGGGCTCCTTCTGCATGAATGACTGCATCAATGTGGCGTGGCATGGAGGGGATCAGCCTGTGGCTCTGCTGAGGTTTTATTGAAGCCCAGGGTGCTTTGATTGCGGCCTTCAGCTCATCTGCATTGTTGGCTCTGGTGTGTCTCATCTTCCTCTTGATAGATTCTCTATGGGGTTTAGGTCAGGCAAGTTTGCTGGCCAATCGAGCACAGCGATACCATGGTCATTAACACTAGAATTACCAAAGCCTACGAAAAAACTCGTAAATCCCTTTGCACCTTTCTATCAGCGTCTTTTGTCTTGTAAATGTGCCGATCAAGACAAGCAGTAAGCAGCCTACTATTCCATCCTCCCACTGCCGCAGAACGGCACAAAGTTCTCCCAGTTCCAGCCTTGATTATCTTGGAGTGAAGTGCTGGAGTTGTAGAATGGAAACAGATCGTTATTTGGAACACATGTATTTCATGTGTGTTCAGTTTCTACAATAATCTGTGTAAACACATTGTTAAAACAGAAACATTTTTCGTATTTTAGTAATAAATGACAAAATGTAGACATAAACTATGTAATGTGTGAAGCCTGAAGTCCAAAGATCAAATAAACACTTTCACAAAAGGTTCAAGAATAATGCAGTGGCTTCCGTGGCGCAGTGGTAGGAATTACTGACTTGTAATCAAGAGTCCCCCGGTTTGATCCTCACTGCCTCGTATGTTTACCATTTTGAGTAGTGAGCTGCTCTTATTGTTAATATTATACAATAAAAACATACATTTGGTTTGCGTCTGTAACAGCCGGTGTACAGTTATAGTACTTGTAAAAGTTTTTTTTTACACTTTTATTCTGCCAGTCACAATCACAATACATACTACGTTTCCCCAAACACTTGAAACTGGGAATAACTATAGATGTGAGTGGTGTTTTGAGACAATGGAACTGGAAATTATCTGATCTGGAGGTATAAAAGCTGACACACAAACGCTGGTGAATCTGCCTTCTTCGTATCTCACCGTCACTTGAATTTTTTTTTTTTATTTAGTTTTATTGCGTGTTCCTGCTCGCGCTGAATTCGTATGCACCTTATGGTCCATGATGTCAAAGCCACATTGACAAAAAACAGAGACATAGGTATATATGATATTTGGAATTACTCATTTTATGACCTGTATAGTACATTTTGGAAAACATTATGGCACGGATGCAATATTATTCATATTATTCATATTCATCTGCGTAACATCTTGCGGTTGTAATTGGTGACCGCGTGGTTTTTTTTTTTTTTTATTTTCCGCCAATCTTGCCCAGTCTCCACATTTTGGTGCATGGTGGTGTTTCTTTTGTATTCCAGGACATGCAGAGGAAAGAATAGTACAGAGAGGTCAGTGCCGTACTATATGCAATCATCAGATTAAATTAACAGTTCTCACACACACACACACACACACAAGGACCGTCCTTCCTACATTTACGACATGTACCTGTTGCAATGTACACACTTCTCTATGTTGTGGTTCCTATTACTGACACTGACTGAGTTTGCTTTCCTGGGCGAAGCGGCTGTCTTGGAACAGAAGTTTGCCGATGTCGCATCCTTCTCTTTTTCCATCTCCTTTTCTTGTAAGAAGCGATGACGAAGCTCTCTATGCAAGGTGAGCCGTGAACACGCTTCTTTTCTCAGTGGATCCCATACATGCCTTGCACAGTATACACGCGTTGATCGCCACCAGGTGAAGCGTGTTATAGTACACAGCAACCAGCCACCTGCGTGTTCTTGCTCACACTGAATAAGCTCACGCCTTCTGGTGCACGATGTCAAGAAAGGTAAACTGGCACTTGGCTCAAAAAGACACTCATCTCAGAGATGCATGCACAGTTGAAGACTCATCACAGCGGCCCAAACCTATGTACAAAATGATATACACCTACTGGCCTTTATACAAATACAATACAATTTATTATTGTATAGCTCAAAATCACACAAGGAGTGCCACAATGGGCTTTAAACAGGTGCTGCCTTTTGACGGCCCCCCAGCCTTGACTCTCTATGAAGACAAGAAAAAACTCTCAAAAAAGACCCTAGTAGGGGAAGAAAATGGAAGAAGCCTTGGGAAGGGCAGTTCAAAGAGAGCCCCCTTTCCTGGTGGGCTGGGCATGCAGTGGGTGTCAAAAAGATGGGATTAAATACAATACAATACACAGAACAGAACCAGTCCTATTCAAAGGAGTGACATAACAAAGGAGTGAAACCTCCGATATAAATTTCAAAGGAGTGACAACCATCCAACCAACCATCCAAGTGGTAGGTGAGGCGACAATGATTTTTTTGGCGACCGTACTTTCAGTTGTGTTCCTGCTCTCTGTTGAAGCAAGATAACAAATTATTGAAATAAAATTTTAATCATAATTTGGCACTCCATCGTTATGTCACTGCGATAAAATGTCACTCCTTTTAATACGGTATTTATGTCACTCCTTTCATACAGTATGTCACTCCTATGAAGTGTCACTCCTTCGATACAGACCCAACAAAACACCAATAATCCTCAATACAATAGTAAAATAAAGATATTACAAGTACAGAGCAGAAATTAACAGCACATGATATCACATAATATGATTTGGATTTGTTCAGAGAGTCCTGGAGACCTCCGCCATCAAGCTGCCTCCCCATATTGGCCATTCCACAGCTGAGTCAGTGCTGGGCCAGCCAATCCAATGAAAGGACCCCTCTACCCGACGATTCCTGCGATCCTCCATCAGAGATGACTTTAGGCAAAACAACTTGGCAGGTGAGCAGTGGCACCAAGTGGCACATTTAAGTAGCGAGAAGAGAAGCAGAATAGGTGAGGGTTAGTAACAAATTAGAACTATCATATTAGTGCTAATGACCAACAACAGAGATGCAGTCTGCACAGTTAATCCGCAGCTCTAGTCAGGGTGTGCTAAACTGAAATAGTGAGTCTTCAACCAGGATTTGAAAGCTGATACTGAAGGGGCATCCCTTTATAGTAGCTTTACTTAAGGTATTCACATATTCACCACTGTAAATAGTCATTTTGAATTTTATACAAGTTTACAACTCTAGCTTTTTAACATGTGACCCTTCATAAAACTGGAACTTTTCGCAGTTACGTAATCCTTGTTGTAGACCTAATTTGGTATGTGAGTGTGCAGTAATAAGATGCAGATGAATGTCCATTCACTAAAATGTATAAATATTTTGTGATGACAGAAATGAGGCGAGTGCAGAGCTCTTACTGGGGACAAGTAGACTAATATTTATCTATCCGTGGGCATTACGTGTTTTATTACTTTCCACTCTCATTCCTGTCAGGTGGAGTGAGAAGCCACATGCAGCCTTCTGGTGTTCTGATGAACTGTCGGAGGCATGACTGGGAAACAGCCTGTTCGAGAAAAGAACAGAATATTACAAAAATAAAACAATACATTGTTGTAGGTTTTATTACTTTCTTGCTTAGACCTGTTCCACAGTTTTTTAGGTGCATGAAGAAGTATTGGCCTGATTTTATGCGAGATTTGATCATTTTGTATTAACAGATATTTTTCAGTTGCTATTTATACTTTGAAAAATGTTATGTTCACGAAAATTGAAAATTGGTTAGTCACAGTCCCTTCATCACTAACACACATCCATAGATGCCATTTTCACATGACTTGAATTCTAATCTGCTGTGTATGAAAGCTATTGAGCCACCACCAGCCTCTTTGTGCCCCATTTTTAACTCCATTGTAAAGTGCTGTTAAAAAGCGTATATATTTAATGTTGTTTACTAACACATCATTGCATTCTATTATTGACATTACTTTTTAAATGTGACTCGTTGCTGCAAAGCTACTACCCGTTGTTGAAAACTGCAAAACTCGCTTAACTTAGTCATCAGATGCACCTGAATGTTTTGCCATGCGTACGGTGTCCAACTTGTTTTAATTTTGGGCTGCACTTGAACCAGCAACATCTTTACCAACTCCTAAACATTTCCTATTGAGCACATTTTTTTAGAGTAACCAACAGATATCCGCTGGGAACACGACCGAAGCCGGGCTGTACTTGTTGCTAGTGCCCGACTGAAAATGTGACTCGGTCATAATTAGTCCTTTACAGCTACGATGAGTTTACATATTTGGAGAAATGAGTTTAAGGCTGATTCACTTCAGTCTATCCTCCATCAGGGGTATAGAAATCACCTTTCACCTCTACAGTAAAACGGAAATGGATGAGCACGTCTAACTCTGGACTCGAGGCCTGTCAACTTTACACCTCTAATTGGCTGTTCTTGTGTTTTGACAGTAACCTATCTGAAGTGTTTGTTCTTAATTTGATTATTATTTAAAAATAAACAAATGTGTCGGTTTGACTTATAAAGTAACCGTTTGTCTGTACATGAATGTCTGCTTTGGAATCCACCTTCTGACTAGTAGACTGCTATATTTTTTGTCTTTTCTGAGTTCAAAGGTCTATAAGCCTTGGCCTAATCAAGGTCTCTGTTTTTCCTGTAGCTTTTATTGCTATGTGTGAACTTTTAAGCCTCTGTATTAACCTTTACCCTTGTAGACCAATCTGTGTAAGACATTTTGACTCATTTTGATGATGCTTATCTCTCTATTACAAAAGGAAATCCTGAGACAAGACTTTTTCAAAGAGATAATTTCAATTCCCCTGAGACTTTGGCCATGAGATTTTTTTCAAGTCTCATCCTCCTTTCAACCATATATCACTGGTCAACAAGCATTTTGCTACTGGGATTTTTTCACCTGTTCTTTAATAAATTGCACTTGCTGACTGCAAATCTGAAAACTGTTTTCGTCCAGCATGGCCCGTTTTTTAGTTCTGATGTTCCAAGTCTTGGACAGCTAGGGTGATTGGACAGTAAAGATGGATAACCATTTTGATAAATACCAGTAATTCTACTAGGGATGCCACATGCTACTGACAGCTGTGAGTTGTTTACCTTATCATTAATTTTATTTAAAAATTATTCATTTTTAATTAGCGGAAAAAATATTTGTTACTGATTACCAAGTCTTATATGACTCTTGAGCATAATGACACAACTCAGACTTGACGCTGCAGTAGGTAGTCGGTTTTACTGTTTCCTTAACACTGCATTTCAGGACATTTTGTTCATTAGATTAACCATTACTTAGAAAATTTTTGTCAAGGAGATGGACAGAAACGGCAATGCATTTAAGAAATAAAATTGGTCTTGAGAAAAGTGAAGCCAACACTAAAGAAGGTGTTTTTGTTGGCCGTGATATCCATGAACTGATGCTTGACGATGACTTCAAAAGGGAACTGAAGACAACTGAATCATCAGCATGGACATTTGTGCAGGTTGTCCAGAATCTTCTTGGCAGTCACAGAGCAGAGAGTTATGCGGAGCTTATGGAGAACATGCTGGTATCGTCTTCTGGTTTGTTTTTAGAATAAACACGTCAAAACAATTTTGGTGGGCCAGAGTTCAAACTGCAGGTGTTGTCTTGATATATCGATATTCGAAAGTGTCAAAACATCAGTGGTGTGTATCTCAAAAACCTGACGTGCCAGCTTAATTCCGATTTCACATATGAAATCGGTGTAAAAAACTTAATAAAGAGCTTGTCGGAAATTCCCGGTAGCAAACAAAAAATATTTTTTTGTAGACCTGTGTATTCAGTCATACACACGGCACTCACCTCTCATTCGTGTGAATGCTTTTGACAGACACAGTTCCTGCTCTCTCTTAGCTCTTATAAATTTTTACATTTTACTCACTTTAAGTTCCCAATGAAAGAAGACACATTATGTCCAAATCTTATTGAAGAATTTCATCCCGAAGGGTTATCAACAAAAGAAATGAGTACATGGGCAATCCTAGCATCGAGTTACTATGAAGTCAAACAAATTAACGGCAAAAATGTCGATTAGTTACCAGGCAAATTGGTTAAATGCGTATCAATAGACTGCTGAAACAGTTGGTGGTGATGGTGCGGAAGATGAAAACATCAATTTACAATATCACGAAGAATATATACAACCGTTAACACCGTCCAGTTTTCATCCACATGAATTACTGTAGAAAGAAGGATGTATCCAAGAAAAGTAATGTAGTACATCTTCAGGGGATAACGTTAGACACCAAAGGAGATCGTGATAGACACCAAAGGAGATCGTGATATGCCATACGTATTAAAACGTTTACAGTTTCCTGTTAGGGTAGCTTTTGCAAAGACAATTAACAAATCACAGAGACAAACATTCAAAAATGTCGGTTTATTTATTAGAGAGAAAGAAACGAAATTCACTCACAGGCAGTATACGTTGTGTTGTCACAATGAAAGTCCAAACACAGAATCAAAATTCAATGCGATATTGACGTAAATTTAATTCAAAAAGTTGTTTTTCTGAAGTTTTACAGTTAAAGTGTGAGTTTAAAAAGTATTCGCGTATTAATTTCAAATCCAAACGGAACGAAATTGTATTACGCAGTAAATACCTCTAACGCAGCATGAAATATAATTTACTTTCAAATTATTACGTTTTACTATTTTTTAATATGGTTAATTACTCGCTGTAATGTAAAATAGTTAGTTCTATTATGCATATGTAACAATGCCAATGAAAATAACAATCTGTTTAAATTGTACATCTGCATCCCCATATGCGAGCAGCAGAACCGCAAAGTGAGTAGCGTGTAGCACAGGCCTGGGGGTTGGCGATCGAAGCGAGCCCCTAGTCACATATATAAATGTCTATGTATGGAAGTGTGTGTCTGTCTGGCCCAGAAGTGCGAGGCTACAGCATAAAGCTGAAAGAGCCGGCAAGGCAGCCTCAAGTTAACAAGTCGGAAGAAGAAAGAAGTACGAGGCTACAACATGAAGCTGAAAGAAAGCAACTCTGTCGCCAAAGTGAACCCACCAAGGAAAGACAAACGAGAGAGAAACTCGCTTAGCTGCTGATAGACAAAGGGGGCGAGCACATCTACAAAACGACACCGCTGACTCTGCATTTCAGTTTTTTTAGTTTCTAGGAGCCCGGGCTTACACAGCTAGTTATATATTTTGCTAATTCACTTATAAGTTGATGGCTTTGCAAAGAACTAAATGGTTTAAGAAAAGGCAGTGGTGTGTGATGGCTGGGCACTTGACTGTAAACCACAAAGTTAGGGGAACAATGTTTTTTGCTTCCAACTCACTTTGCAACAGTCAGCAAGTCGCATAATTTTTGCTGCATTTGTAAAGACCATTTAAACAATTGCCCATGTCTTAAAATTGTAAGTTACTGTGGTTAAAGGTGTCAACCGCATACAAAATAGCAGCGACAACAGATGGAAAATTTTAGGTGCAAAATCGGGCGCCAAGTACTGACAAGATATTTACAACATGTAGATTTCAAGGAACTGTGTTCTCATGCATCCCTGTCAGGGCCGGATTTATATGAAAAGAGGCCCTAGGCTATTCCACTTATGAGGCCCTTTCACCTTCCATTTTTAAGTTTGTAAATTACATGAGAGATAATAAAATATGTAATAAGCGTTGATCTTAACCAATACATTTTTATGTTTCTTTATTAGTCATATGCGTAGAATTTCTCCTTATTTTCGGTTCAGTGTTTTAGTGTTCACTGTTTTTAGAATAGTGTAATTTTAATTTTGCTAACAATTTGAATGTAGGCCCCTCTTGATCTTGAGGCCCTAGGCTGAAGCCTAGTTAGCCTATAGGAAAATCCGGCCCTGATCCCTGTTGATCCGTGATAATTGTGAAACAACTACTTGGGTGTGGTCCCTGATTTCAGTTCTTTGTTAACCACCATTCATTGGCATGTTTGTTCTTCTTTTTACAGTTTCTGCCAGTGAATGTTGCTCTGAGGAATGCATGAAGGAGAGGGGGCGAGACTCGCATTCTGAGCGCATTTTAGGTGTGACTTACATTTTAACAGAACCAACGCAGAAATGAATTCGGCTCTTAACTTCTCCAGAAAAAGAAAATGTGATCATAAAAGTGCTCCTCAGTCGGGTGAGAATAACTTAAATTTTCAAGAGTATTGGTTTTGAAACCTTATAATTGTTTATTTTTAAAGCAAGCTAAAATGTGTGACTAGTGCTAATGTACTAAAGTTCCAGTCAGAATGTATTTATATCCACAAGTGCCTCTCTGCAGTGCCATCTTATGACAGACAGGACAGATGCTTTGATTTTTCTCTATTTGTTTTTGTATTTTTCAGTTCTTCTCATTTGTGTTTTTTTTTTTTCCCTATCATATATGTGTGTTTCCTGTCATCTATCACTGCTAAACTTAAAATTGTATCATTTGATGTTCTGATGTTGTCCCAGTAATAACAGATGAATTCTTGGCTTTATGACATTTGTATCTTTTACTTGTTTTATACATTTTTGGACAGTGGGACCTGCATTAGAGCTCCGTGGAAAGATCAGTCCAGCTACAGACAGCGACACAGACCCACAATGTCCAGAACACACACTTTTAATTTTTGTTTCCTCTGCACACACAGTACACAGTGTACTAATCGCCTCAATAAACTCAGTCCTTTACATTCTATTATCTTTCTCCTTATTCTTCTGCCACCTCCACTCCTCTCCTTGCAAGCTCTGTCCTCTGCCTCCCAACTCCGGCTCCCCAAATGGAGTGAGGCGGCCCCTTTTATAATGCACCCAGATGTGCTCCAGCAGCACTTCCGCCACGCACCCAGAAGCACTCCAGGTGTACCTGGTCCCTGTTCTGGCAGGACTTCCTGGTGTGGCGGAAGTGCTGCAGTCCACAGCTCCGGTACTATCCAGGCGCCCTCTGGTGGTGGCCCTGGACCCCCACTGGGTTGAACTTCCAAGCTGATTGCTCTCATGCAATCCGGGGGGCTGCCCTCTTACGTCCCGGGAAGAAATTGACCCTCTCCCGGTCCTTTGTTTCTCCAGGTGTCCTGGTGCAGCAAGGTCCCTGATCGTCTGTCATAGCTCTTTAGATAAACGAGTCACAATACTGAGCATAAGTCATATTAAACAAGTAAACAAGTTTCACAACATTTAAAAAAAAAAAACAAACAAACGCTGTGCTGCCATGATCACACGCTTGCTGCCAGACACTTCAGGCAGAGCTTTGGTGTATATTTACCTTAATTCTGCTCCTTTGGCTTTCTCTATAATTCAATCATGTTTTACTTACCTAGTTTGATCACTCTTATTTTTCATATACTTCATTTAACAAAATGACAAAAAGTTCTCCAAGTAACCATTTTGCATTCACAAACAGTGTGATAATGGTTAAAAACTAACATGATTGACCATCATCATTCACAGCATGACCAGGTCAGTATGGTGGCACATTTTAAGTTCACAAAGCACAGATGGCGCTTTTAAAGGTAATGCAGATATGCTATGTTTAACCCCTTCAGTTTTCTATGAATAAACTCGCTGAACAAGTCAGTCCAAACCACAACAATAATAGTTTAACGTAATCATGATGTTCAGAATCAGTTCTGTTCAGTGTGTGACACTTTATCAATTACACTTTTTAAGGTTTTACATTTCGTGTTGCTAAAAATCCTATATAAATGACTGCTTTTAGCATAGAACCCGGTTGTATCCAGCAGAGAGCCTGGAATGAGTTCTTTTGTAATTGCAGAGTGTTACATAACCCAAATCTATATAGATATAATATAAAAAGGTGAAACGGCGGTAAGAAATCACATAGGAGAAATAGCTTAGCTTTGTTTAATGACGGCTTACGCTGCATAACAGACGAAGGAAGCCAATGGCAAGAACCCAGTTCGGGAGTGGGGGCCCGATGTGTAGAGTCTGCCATTTTCACCGTGCAGTGGAAGGATTTTCAGGATCGGATGACGTTATCTCCCATCTGTCCATTGGCAATGTTCCAAGGCTTTCTACTCTTTCTTCACGTGCAGGCCCCCACTTAGGTGAATCATCTATCCATCTATCCATTTTCAAACCCGCTGAATCCGAACACAGGGTCACGGGGGTCTGCTGGAGCCAATCCCAGCCAACACGGCACAAGGCAGGAACCAATCCCGGGCAGGGTGCCAACCCACTGCAGTAGGTGAATCATGCCATTCCATACAAGGCAAAAGAGGATTCAGTTTCGTGCTGACTTTGACAGACAACCCCTCCCTCAGTGATACTTTTTTGTTTATCGCCCTTTTATATTATATCTATATAGTTTTCGGTTGTGGAACACGCCACAATTACAAAAGAACTAATTCCCAGGGAGCTAACGCCCCCTGCTGGATACAATATTCCAATCCATAGTTGTCCACTTACTGAAGCTAGAAGCTGTCAGAAGCTACTATTACACGATGTACAACGTGTTAGAATGTGGAACTTGGATAACAGTGATGGTGTACTTAATAAACTGGCACCACAGTGGATATGCATGCACGTAAGGCCATTAGATTTGTCTCACAGACCACAGTAACTTACTGGAAACTGATTGATTGCTGACTGGCCCCAGACAGACAGTTTCCAGTTTATTTCCTGAGAGCAAATTATCCTTTGCAAAAAGGCCTTGTTTCTACAAATGGCACAGTGGAAAATAATATATAATGACATAAAATGTCTTTCATTTACACACTGACATTTTCATTTTTTCTTTGCACCAATTATCCCAGCAACCTTGAGCTTAGTAAGTTAGGTAGAAAATGGTTGGAGGTATGTTTACGCTTCTTGTTAAAAAAAAAAAACACCTATTCACGTTCTGTCTCGGCATCTGCTGATCAGTTGCTAACATGTTCTCTTTGCTGTTTTTAGACCTCCAAGTGAAACACAAAAGAGCTGTGTTTGAATGGATTAAAGGTTTAGAGGATGAGGTGCCTGCAGCAGATGCCAGTTGGGAGAATGGATACACCGAGCTAGTAGTGGGTAAACGACACAACTTTGACAATGCTCACACTTCGCTTCAGCACATGGCAGATGGGAACAGCCTTTTATGGGACGAAACAATAAGGAAGTTATATAAGCAAATAAGTATTCCCCAGATTTTTGAAAATGATTCCCGTGGTGACACTCAACCATGCACTGTCCTGCTTAGCGGAGCAGCTGGAATTGGGAAGTCGACTGCAGTACATAAAATTCTGTTTGACTGGGCCAGAGACACACAGTACAAGAAATTCAAGTATGTGTTTCTGTTTAAATTTGGGGAGCTCAACCTTCTAGAAGAAGAAGAAGAGGCGGAGATGTCTTTGCTCAGGCTCATTATGAGGTATTACAAACACCTTAATGACTCGGACCTTGTGATGAGGGAAATCTTGCACATGCCAGAGTCTGTCTTGTTTATATTTGATGGCTTGGATGAGTACAAGTACCAACTGAACTTTGCACAAAGGACACAGTGCTTAAACCCAGAAGACCCCTATCCTGTTCACATCCTGATTATCAACCTGCTGTGTGGCGCGTTACTGAAGAAGTGTTCAGTCCTGATAACAAGTAGGCCATCCGCTCTGCAGTCTCTTGCCGTGAACAGATTTGATCGATTTGCAGAGGTTCTCGGCTTCTTCCCTGAGCAACAGAAGATGTATATTCAGAAGTTTTTTGCCAATACGGTTCAGAGCAACAAGGCTATTAAATATGTGCAACAAAATGCTATGCTTTCTTCAGTGGCCCACATCCCATTTTACTGCAGAGTTATCTGCTGTGTGCTACTGGACCACTTCACCGTAATTACAGGAGACAAAAGTGCTCCTCCTCCTCCTCAAACTAACACTGAACTATTGGTAATGTTTCTGTATAGCATTCTGTCTTGTTACAGTGAAGAACCAGAGGAAAAGAAGTGCATGCTGGCAAAACTCGGGAAGATGGCGTATTATGGATTGTCCAAGAAGACAAGTGTCTTTTATGAAAAGTATGAGATTAGTAGTTTTGGTCTGCAGTCATCACTGTCCTGTCCCGCTAACTCCGATTTCCTCCTTGAGATATTAAAGCGAGAAAACACACTCGAGCACACAGCATACAAATATTTGAATGTCACCATGCAGGAGTTCATGGCTGCTTGCTCCTTTTTCCTTGATCCCCCAGAGGACATCGAAAAGCTGCTTGTAAAACTAGATTCCTGTGAAAAAGGAGACTATGATGTTCTTACTCGGTTCCTGGTAGGACTGGCCAATCTAACTGTCACTGAAAAGCTGGAAGGAGTTTTGAAAGAGTTTCAGAGGAAGCCAGCCGAAAGGATCCTGGAGTGGGTGAAGGAGAAAGCTCAAAGCACTCTTCAGGGTGGAGATAAAAATGAACTGATGAAAGTGTTTACCTGGCTGGCTGAGACTATGAATAAGGAATTGATAATTGACATGATTGGAAAGGATTTCAAACTGGATTGTACTCCTGCAGCATTAAATCCTCTGTATTATTCTGCACTTAATACAGTTATCAGTTGTTGTGGAGAAGTGCAGGAACTTAATTTTTCTCATTCAGATATGTCCCTGTCGGCGCTGAAAAAGATGTTGCCAGCTCTCAGCCTCTGTAAGCGTGTCATGTAAGTAATAAATTTAGTAGAGTATGCTGCCAGTCTAGTGGAGGACATTAAATCCCATCCAGGGTCATGTCCTGGCTTGCACCCGCTGTTTCCTGGAAAAGCTTTGGCTGTCTGTGCCCCAGACTGTCATGATCTGACTGTATTATCGCAGTATTTCCCTCTACTTACCCTTTACCTAGGGGTAAGTGTACTCATCAGGTTCATTACTGGGTGGGAACTACATTCGCAACTTAAGATTATCACACACACACACACATACATAGATATATGCATACACACAGACCCTAACCACAACAGTGCCCCATGAATGACACACACACGTTGATTAACCTCTAGCACTTTAAACCACACAAGTGCCTTAGGAATAGCACAACTTGTCACTCTTTCCGCACTCCAAGAGACTTACTTATTATGGCACGAACAACATATGATGTTTTAAAGATATCTCGGACCTAAATATTACTTGTCGTCTCCAAGAATATATACAAACATACAAAGGCTCAGCATCCTTGACTGTAGGCCATTTATCAGCCAAGAGTGCCTTACTTTACATAGTGTTCCCTGCTTTTGGGTGGAGCTCTCACCCTCAGCCTTAATAAACCTCGCAGCACAAAGCGTATGGCAAACCTCTGGCTGCACCAGGTGCTCAAAGAAATCTACCTTATTACTTCAGTCACTCATGACATAAAGGCAAAGCATAGCAAGTTAAAAGCAACGTGGTATTTATTACATGAATAATAATACCAAATAGAACAAAGAATAATAGAAAATAAGATTGATAGTAAAGTCCGGATATATACTTTTTTTTGTAAGCTTTTTCTAAAGACTATGTCGCAGGCGGCTTGTGATCTAGCACTTGTAGTTGTTCATGAGATGCTTTGCTGACAATCAGATAAAAACATGCACGTTGCTAGCGCCCTCTTCTGACGTCGCTCTGTTCTCTTCTGACGTCGCTCTGTTCTCTTCTGACGTCGCTCTGTTCTCTTCTGACGTCGCTCTGTTCTCTTCTTCTGATGTCGCTCTTCAGACGAGGTATATTTATTATAAAATTCTACCGGAGGGTTTTGCAAGATGCGATTGCTACATGCACCTGATTGGCTGGCTGTCAATATGATGAATGAATTTGCTCAAACTCTTTCATCAGTTTGATTTACGTCTGTTTTCCCAAGCAATACAATTTTTTTTAATGTTTTAACAATCTCTTGTCTCGAGCTGTAAACCAATTTAGTCCTGGTGCCCTTCCCTTCACAGGTGATAAAATCATCAATACAGCTTGCGACGTCTCCTGAATTCATGCTCGGCTCAGATGGTACTGATATTGGTACAATTCAGGAAAACAGATTGCCTTTGATGTTAACTGTCCATGCAAGTATTTTAAGTTCATCTGTTGTTTTGTCTTGAGCAAAATACACTGCTCAAAAAAATGAAAGGCACACTTTGAAAACGCATCAGATCTCAATGGGGAAAAAAATCCTGCCGGCTATCTCTACTGATATGGACTGACATGGTAATGTGTTAGGCACGAAAGGATGCTACATCATTTGATGGGAATGAAAATGATCAACCTACAGAGGGCTGAATTCAAAGACATCCCGAAAATCGAAGTGAAAAAATGATGCGGCAGACAGGCTAGTCCATTGTGCCGAAATTTTATTGCAGCAACTCCAAATCGTACTCCCTCTTGCTTGTATGCATGCCTGACAACGTCAGTGGGGCATGCTCCTCATGAGACAATGGATGGTGTCCCAGGGGATCTCCTCCCAGATCTGAACCAGGGACAGTCTGAGGTGCAACCTGGTAGCGTTGGATGGACCAAAACATAATGTCCTAGAGGAGCTCTATTGGGTTTAGGTCAGCGAGCATGGGGGCCAGTCAATGGTATCAATTCTTTCATCCTTCAAGAACTGCCTACATACTCTCGCCACATGAGGCTGGGCATTGACGTGCACCAGGAGGAACCCAGGACCCACCGCACAAGCATAGGGTCTGACAGTGGGTCCATGGATTTCATCCAGATACCTAATGGCAGTCAAGGTCCCGTTGTCTATCCTGTAGAGGTCTGTGCGCCCCTCCATGGATATGCCTCCCCAGACCATCGCTGACCCACCACCAAACCAGTCATGCTGAACGATGTTCCAGGCAGCATAATGTTCTCCACGGCTTCTCCAGACCCTTTCACATCTGTCATATGTGTTCAGGGTGAACCTGCTCTCATCTGTGAAAAGCACAGGGCACCAGTAGTGGACCTGCCAATTCTGGTATTCTATTGGTCTTGGTATTGCCTCATGCTACCAGTATTGACACTGACCGTAGCCAAATACAAAACAAGTGAAAAAAGTCAGAAAAGATGAGGTGGGAAAAATGTCAGTGGGCTCCATCTGTTAAACCATTCCTGTTTTGGGGGTCGTCTCATTGTTGCGCCCTCTAGTGCACGTGTTGTTAATTTCATTAACACAAAAACAGCTGAAACCGATTAACCACCCCCTCTGCTACTTAACTGACCAGATCAATAGCCCAGAAGTTTCATTGACTTGATGCTATACTCATTAAAAAGTGCTCCTTTAATTTTTTTGAGCAGTATATAATGAAAATATAGAACAAAATGTACAGATTTTGTACCCCGCAACACTGACTTACAATTTTAATTTTTCAAATGTTTTCTTTGGTCTATTAATTTTCTTTCAACATTGTTTTTGGGGTTTTGAGAGACAAGGAATCATCTGGTCATATTTACTTTGTGTTGCAGCATTTTTTTTTTTTTTTAGTCTTATTTCCCATTTGTCTTTCTTATTAGAACCTGTCATTTTTGATCAAGTTGCCTTGATGCATTGGCCAAGTGTTATTAGGCTTGTCCCAAAAATCATGTCGTATGATGTCATCAGCGCAACAATATAAAAGCTCTCTCTGCTCTGGGGCTCTTCATGCAAACCAGTAGTGTATTTATTTACTATGTTATGACTTCTCTGTTTATAAAATTTGCCCCATTCATAGACAATGATTTAAGACTTATAATTTGGTTCCGGTTACGTGTTCATGTGTTGGTTTATGAATTTCCTGCGCTGTTTCCTGACTATGATTTTTGTTACACGTCTTGAGTTTTGTTTTATCTAATTCTTGACTTCCCATTTACAACTTTTTCATTGTTATTTAAACTTTCTAACATCTCCTGATTTCATTTCCATTCAAAACTGCTGACACTCTGTGTAGTCAGTACACTGACAAGATGAAAGATTTTAGATGATGGATGAATGAACAGATAGAAGTTTATAGAGTTAAAAAAAAAAAAGGTGTGTGTTATAATATAGTGGGAATGCAGCCCCCTTGTGCACAGCAGACATGACACCAAGGTCCAAGACACACACGTTTTTGCCTTTTTCTTTTTGGCACAACACACAATAATTCAGTCGCAAGATTGCTCTTTCTCTTTCTGTCGCCTTTACTCCTCCACACACAAGCTCCGTCTCCTTCCTCATGACTCCGGCTCATCTACTGGAGTGAGGCGGCCCCCTTTATAATGCCCCGGATGTGCTCCAGGTACTTCTGATCATCTTCTGATGGCACTTCCTGGTGTGGCGGAAGTGCCATATGAGCACCCAGATGCACTCTGGGTGTTCCTGGAATTACTTCCGGCAGCCCTTCCAGTTATGGCGGAAGTGCTGTATTCCAGGGCTCCTTAATCCTCCACATGCCTCAACAGGGATGAGCTTCCCAGCCCTGTTCCCATGGCCTCCATGCAGACCAGGGCGGCTGCCCTCTTGTGGCCTAGGAGAGGTATTGTACCTCTCGTGGTCCTTCCAGGCGTCCCCACTGGGTAGGGTCCCCAGCCGTCTGCCACTATATATAATCTATACATATTAATAAAAGGCAAAGCCCTCACTGACTGACTGACTGACTGACTCACTCATCACTAATTCTCGAACTTCCCGTGTAGGTGGAAGGCTGAAATTTGGCAGGCTCATTCCTTACAGCTTACTTACAAAAGTTAGGCAGGTTTCATTTCGAAATTCTACGCGTAATGGTCATAACTGGAACATATTTTTTGTCCATACACTGTAATGGAGGAGGCGGAGTCACGTATCGCGTCATCACGCCTCCTACGTAATCACGTGAACTAAAAACAAGGAAGAGATTTACAGCACGAGTCAAACGCGGGAACGAAGGTAAATGACGTTAATTTTTGACTGTCTTTTAATACTGTGTAACCATACATATTAACACATGTGCAATTAAACGTGTGCATTTACGGGGTGATTTCTCAGGCTTAAAAGCTCGCCTTTTACTAAAAAGGTAAATGCAAAACTATTTTCAATCAGTTTATTGAAACGCTCCCGTTAAGGATTGCAATAACATATTCACGAGATAAAAGAACGAAGTAGGGGGAAATGAAGGAAGAGCCGCAAACAGCGAAGAGCAAAAAATTAATTAAACAATTGAGAAGGGAGCGAGTGAAGCATACAAGCATGTTCATAAGGGAAACAAAGCACGGTGTAAAACGTAAGTTTAAATTAAGTTTATAGAAACGCTCCCGCTGCGGATTGCAATAACATATTCGCGAGATAAAAGTTTAATGAGAAGACACGAGGTATAAACGAACCACACGCCGTGGCGCAACGTTAGGGGCAACAGTTTCAACCATTCTATGATCTGCTTCTCGCAACTGAAAGACGGCACATGGCGGATGTTAGCCGACTTGCTGACCGCAACGTTAGGGGCTTCAGCTCTGGCGCTGACGCCACATCTCAGTGCTAACACTTTGCAGACTCTACTTAAGAGACACGCCCTCCTCACTGGACAGTTAAAAAGACAAATCAAACTAACGATGACATCAAGTATTACCCAATCAAAAGTAGGAAAGGAGGCATCTTCATAAAATGCGTGTGGGATGATTTGCATGAGACGCTGCTTTAAAAAAAAATACGGGACAAATCCCGTCCAGTATTGATTCAAAACGGGACGCGCAATTTCATTCTCAAATGCGGCACGATTCTGTATTTTAAAGGACGGGTGGCAACCCTACAGTGCCAGGTAACCACCCATACAATCAGATTGTGATTCAGACTAGGAATGCAATGAATGTAATTACCCCGATCTACATACAAGGCGAAAGTCTTGCAACATTCAAAGATGATGGTTTGGGATAAGTACACCATGGAACATAAAAGAGCTTATGAAGCCTTGAACCGAAAAAAGCAACATCTCAGAGATCGTACAAAAAAAAAAGGAGGTAATGTCGTTTTACTCGCTGTAGATTTTAGTGAAACATTACCAGTTATTCCACGAGGGAGACCAGCAGATGAACTCAACGCTTCTTTAAAATCCATGCTTCTCCCACGGTCGGTTATATGTCGCGTGTTCTCGGGTAGGTACACCAAAAAATGTATACATTTAAGCATGTAATGGGCAAAAAAAAATGAGGTATACCCGAAGGCACTGCAGTAGTACTCAATGTAACTTTACTTCTTAAATGTTAATGTTTTACTGTTTAATTTTATACGCTTCTTATATATTGTTCAAATTCTTTTATCAAAATACCAGTGACAGCGCAATGCACGATAACATGGAGTGAATACACCATACGCATCTGCCCACGGCCGCCCTGGTGTGCGCAGATAGGAGTTGATTCTAAAATAAAATAAACATAAAAAGAGTAATACAATCATCACCCATAAAGCGGATAGCAGACGTGACGTATTATATGTGTACCAGATTTCAAGTCAATAGGTGAAACAGTTTGCAAGCTACAGGTGATTTAAAATCCTGGACAGACCAACGAAAAGCCACGGTAGCAAATTATACAAGAAGATTTTACTGTTTAATTATTTATATTTATATGAAATGTGCTTCTTATATATTACTTCATATTCTCATATGATAATGATGTTAATGTTGTTTATATTGATTTCTATGTTATTGTAAGTGCATCTATGTGTGTATATGTATGTATGTATGTGTGTATGTATGTGTATAAATATATATATATATATATATATATATATATATATATATATATAAAATATATAAAATATATGTGTATATGTATATATAATATATCTGTATATGTGTGTATATGTAGATAGATAGATAGATAGATACTTTATCTATCTATCTATCTACATATACACACACATATACACACATATACAGATATATATATATATATGACAGCAACACTCATAACAATGACAACACAATTACATTGACAATCATGTTACGTTATTTTTAAAATGTTTCCTTTACTTTTTCATAACCTCTTTAACACACTACTTCTCCGCTGCGACGCGCGGGTATTTTGCTAGTATATATATATATGTATGTATGTCTATATATTCCTGCCTTGTGCCCTGTGTTGGCTGGGATTGGCTCCAGCAGACCCCCGTGACCCTGTAGTTAGGATATAGTGGGTTGGATAATGGATGGATATATATATGTAAGCTTATAAGTACTGCCTTACTTCTCTTTAAGAAAGGAAGATGTAATGATACTTGATTTAAACGATTCCATGTCTTGGTGGGTTTGCGTAGCTTATTGTCAATATCTTTGCACCTGTTTTTAAGACTTATTGACTGAAACGGGCTTTCACGAAAAAAGTTAGGGTTTTGCTACAGGATACACCCTCCACAAGTTAAGCAAGTAAAAATAAAAGTGTATATTTCTGTTTTATTTAAACCTTTTAAGTTTGTATGCATAGCCCCATTTGGCTGTTTTACTTTTTTTTTTTCTTTCTTCAGTAATATTTAATCTCCTTAAAGAAAAAGAACATATGCATTTTACTTTTTTGTATCTCTTTAGTAATATTTTAGTGTAAAAGGATAACCAGTATTTAAACCTTTTATGTTACTTTATAAAGTTATTTTACACAATGTTGAAAAATTAATAAGAAAGCTACATAATTTGGCAGCTGCTGCTTTAATTTTCAATGAAATGAAAAAAGCTCTCCAAGAGAAAACCTCAATAAAGAAGAAACAGTTTGCAAATATATATATATATGTAATTGTGTTGTCATTGTTATGAGTGTTGCTGTCATATATATAATATATATATACACATATATATACACACACATATATATATATATATATATATATATATATATATATATATATATATGTGTGTATGTGTGTATGTATTATATATGTATGTATATATAATATAATATATATATATATATATATATATATAT
>NC_041409.2:93891906-94131906 GCF_900747795.2 Erpetoichthys calabaricus | reverse complement strand
ACCAGCCACTACCTGTTTGCGCTGGGCTCGTACCGCCTGCTTTACCTCTTGAACTGGCTGTGGCGCTACTTCAGCCAAGGCTTCTACGATTTGATCGCTTTGCTCTCTGGCATCTTGCAGACTGTGCTCTACTGCGACTTCTTCTACCTGTACATCTCCAAAGGTGAGTGGGCACTTGGGGGGTTTGCTCGGCTCGGCTCGCTGACGGACAGGAGTCTTAAGAGCCACGCTGGCGTCCCAACACCTTCCCTCACTTTAGGCCCTTTTTGTTTTTGTGTTGTTTTCTAGTTCTGAAAGGGAAGAAGTTGAGTTTGCCTGCCTAGGACCTCGCAGGCCTTCGTGGTTTATGGGGGAGTGTGATGCGGGGATTCTGAGGAAATCCATCTTGTAGTGACGTCGGAGGTGAAGACTGCATCTGGACACGCATTTCTTCTTACTTAATGGGTGGGATGGGTTCAAGGCTGGGGGGGGGGGGTGTTTCTACTCTGGCATCGGTGGGTGCCCAGTCAGGCTCGTGTCCAGGGGGTACCCACACCTTTCTAGTGTTAACCTTTCCGATGTTTCACTCTCACTCCCCAAACCAGGTGCCTGCAAAGCATCTCTCCTTGGCCCTAGGGGGTCCCTGTACTGTACTTAATATTTACTTACTCATTTATTATGATGTTTTATTAGCAGCTCAAATGCATTTAAACAAACGAATCAACTCTTGCAGGAATAAGGTGACCATTTAATTTTATATTTTTTTGTAATGGGGTCTCATGGTTTTTCTAGTTTTGTTTCTGGACTCCCAGTAAGTTGCAGTGCCCTCTAGTGCTGAGAATTGGAGTGAACGGTTTGGCCTCTCTTGTGAAGGGCCGGCCGGGCAGTAAACGGCACTCTCTGGGTGAAAAAGAGGACATGGTGGAAATGGACGCTGTTAAGACTTGGGATTTGGTGTTGAGCCGCAGCTGTCGGGGACTCTCAATACATAAAACAACTGCTGGACTGTCCTTAACGCGCGTCCACTTGTTTACGCTCGTAACACGGGGGAATGAACAACTTGTGTGTGACCCCCGATAACAAAGCCATAGCGAAGCTGCAGCCCGAGCTTGTTCTCTGCCACGATCAAGTCGGCCCCCTCTATCTCTGTCAGATTGACACTACACGGGGGATTCTCCCCCAAACATTGTAAGCCGTGCCCCGTCGTCCACTCTGTCCGGCCACACTCCACATGTCCACTGCAAGGCTCCACTATCCGGATGGGCGAAGGGTTAAAAGCCGAGCCGCGTTTCTAATCCCCCCCGACGGTCGGGTTTGTACAGACGTTTGGATTTTTGTGAACTTTAATAAACTTGACACGATGTTCTCTTTTTTTTACTCGTATTGTGTGCACATTTTTGCAGACACGAGGCCTCGCAGATTGTGCAGAAGAGCAGGTGAGGCAGCAGTGGGCCGACGTCACGTGATAAGCAGACCCCCCGAGCTGCAGACGTCAGTCGGGCCTTGGAGCTGCAGGAGCTTTCAATTGAGTTTGTCTCTCGGCTTCTTTTCCTTTTGCAGGTTTGAACTGTGAGGACTGGGGGGTTCAAAGCGCAGGCCCAACCCCCTGTCTGTTTGGAGCTTTCACTTCAGGTTCCCAAAATCCGGCTGTAGGTCACATGACTTGTAGTCGGAGGGGCCGTTACACTTGACAGCTGCGGTTGGTGATCTCGTTGCTTGAGGGTCTTGACGAGAAATCGCACAGCGCGACGAACTCTGTGACACCTTTTCAAAGTCTCGCAAGCTCCCCCCGTTTTCTGCCAGCCAGTGTGCTGATGCCTGATGGCGCCCATGTCAGGGGCTTCCTTCTCCTCTGTGGTACATAAAACACGGGCTGTCGGACCAGACAGCTCTCTTCTCAGTCTGCGGGGTCCAAAACACTCGGCTTCCAGCTGAGCACTCATTGGCTGACGCAGACACAGACTCCGCCCCTGACAACTTCACACAGTCAGGCCTGTTTGACTTTGTTGGGGCGACTCAGAGACGGGTTGGTGGGCAAGTCGGACGACACGACAGGTGGTCACAGGAGCACAAGCTGTGACTACCCCCCCACCCCCCAACTTGCTACGATAGAAAATCGCAGGAAAAGTTGTGCAATGTGACAAGGCCTTTAGGTGGTTCAAGATTGGCTCTGGGTGGGCGAGAGACCCCTGCGATGTACAGGTGCCTGATGATGCCCAGCCTGCGTCCCTGTGAGGTTGTGTGGCAGCACTTGGGCATTCCACACCCTGAGTGACATGGCAACGTGCCACATCAGCCCTTTTAACATAGCTGAGGTGACACTTGTGACGTGGTTCAGGAGGTGGGGGGGTCCACATCCGAGTATCTGTCGGTCCAAACGAGTACGGCGCTCACAAGATTTGATGCCAGAGCAGGGAAGACTTTTACTGAAGTTGATCTTCGCATGCAAATTAGAGTTTGTTGGTGGCACTGGAAGGAGACGAGGGTCACAGCCAGGGTCCTCCTGTGTCTGTGGAGAAGGTGGACTAAGCTGGTCCTGTCTGTATGTGTGTCCCCCCACCGTGGTGGGCTGCCATCCTCTCCAGGCATTGTTCCACTCGGCTGCCTCGTGACCTGGCTTTGGAAGATAGATGGGTGGATGAAGTCCGAATCTGAGTGTCCTCTGTATGTGTGACAGTGAGGACCACGTGGACTTGTATCAGCCACTGATTACGGGGGTCCCAGTGTGTGCAATTCAATCCCTTCACAATCTGCCCGCAGGCCCTCGTTATGTGTCTCCTATGTGACAGACCCCTCTAAAGTGCCCACTCGCTTTACTTTAATGGTGTCAGGCTTGAAGGTGTTCATCGTTTTGTGAGACCTCCAGTGTGACGGAGGGGCAGAAAGCGGAATCAGCACATTGGAATTCTGTATTTAGAGTGAACGCCTTCTGCTGTACCAGCTTCCTCCCAAGTGTCGGGGTGGTGGGCATTGGATTGATGGGCGATTCCAAATCCGCCCCCCATGTCTGTGCTTGTACCTTTGAATGGACCATAATGGCCACGTCTGCCCAGATAGGCACCAAGTCGTGCATCCATGAAATGAATGAAGGGTCTTAGACGGCAACAAACGAGAGACACTGAGAGTCAGAAAAGCCTGCGGCCAAAATGAGCTCGAGATCATTCAGGCTCACCTTCTCGATGTAAAGCTCCGGAGAGGACAGCTAGAGTGGCACACACGGGCACAGGCCCACTGATGTGCCCACCTTCCTGCCTTTGGCTCAAGTGGACCTGCGACTAGACTGGGGTGCAAGTTGAGGTCACCCTTCACTGCGCCACCACGCCACATTCACAGAAGACGCCCGTAACACAAATGATAGCCCACTGTGGTTGACTTGCACGCCCATACAGTGCCATCTTACAAAAGAAAAACGGCCTCAGCCCAAACCAGATAGACGACCTGCGTGACGTCACGGCTGGATGTTGGAGAGCAGCCCAGTGGCAGTTGAGCAGCGCCAGGGTGTGCCAGTCTGCACAGTCGGGTAGTGAGTAGTGAGCGATTCCTACCCGCCGGCTGTCAGGCCCCCTTTTAACAGGTGATTGTTGAACTTGGTGGAGCAGTTCCAGGTGCACCTCACCAGTCCTGTTGGCACGGCGGAGTGGCACACAGGGTACCTTTTTTTTTTTTACATCCCCAGCCTGGGGGCTTCTGTGTTGAGACTGCGTGGTCTCCCCGTCTCCACAAGCGTCCCCTCTGAGCGCTCCAGCTGTTTCCGGCGTTCCCACTCATTTATGTAATACGGCCCCCCCATCACAAACTGTGCGGACCCCCCTTCACTTTGTCATGTTGCAGCCTTGTGCTGAACTCGTTTCAATTCTTCTTCTTTCCCCTCATCAAGCGAAAAACAGGAGCGTAGAAATTCATTCCAATTAAAAAACTGAAATCAAGCAGGCAGACCCTTTACTCAGTACTCTGGGGTGGGTGGTCTTCTCTGCAGATCCTCTGTCAGCCTGGATGGAGACCACCGGTGGACGGCTGATGCCAGGCCTCTCCATTCAGGTTCATCCAGGCTGTGTTGGAGACATTCGGCGAGTTGACCCCCCGCCACCCCCGCGTTGTCTTTGTGGTCCTCAGGTGTCCATTAAGGTCGGCTTTCCCTCGGCGCCCACCTGTTGTATTGCACAGGGTACTGAGTGATGCCCACTGTCCTCCAGCTATGACATCAGACCAGAGAGGCTTGTTATCTCCTTCAGGTGGGCTTCACTGAGGAGCGTCTTGTGTCCTAAAGCCCTTCTGGATGTCCCCCTCGTCTCCACACCGGGGTCTTGATCAGCTCTCTTCTCCCCCCCCCAAGTTTCCATTGACGGATTATGAAGACCACTGAGCTCTTGGGAGTCGTCGGTGCTGCTCGACTTTTTGATTTTGCAGCCTTCTGCAGCTCCACACAATCCTGCCCCCGAGATCAGCAGGCAGCCCCTCCGTTGGCCATCCAGTAGATTCAGCGGACCTCAAGTGAGGCGACGACCAGCAGAGTGGGAAGCAAAGCAGAGACTCTGAACGCTCGTCTTAATACATTTGGGCTCGCTTTGTCATTCCGGGGTGTTGAGTGTCGTCTGATGAGGGAAGACTTGAATTGAGAAGATTTGAAAACAAAGCAGCAACACGACAAACTGTGAAAAAAGTGAAGGGGGCCGAATACGCACTGAAACAATATACACTGTCACAGGAGGCTGAGGGTGTGGGGGTTCAGAAGATGCCTGGAAGGACCGGGAGGTGGTCTATAGGTCCCCCGGGCCACAAGGGGGCAACCACCCTGGATGATGAGGGGACCACGGGGACGGAGCAAGGAGGCTCAAACCCACTGGGGTCCGTGCAGCCCGGGAGATCGACACGAAAGTGCAGGAAGGACCTTCCAGTGTAACGGCCGACCCCTTTACCCAGCCGGCAGCTACACCTCCAAGACCAGTGGCCTGGATGATTGACTGAGAAATAATCTTAACTATCAAGCCGTACTTCTAGCCAATTCAACTTTTCCCCCATAATCGACTGAAAAGATAAGTACAAAAACAGGATGTAAAATTAAATGGATTAAATGAAACAAGACATTCAAAAAATAGAAAACATAAATATAAATATCCCTCCACCCCAGCAACAACAAGACACCCGCAAATATAAATACAACAAAAACCCCCCCTTGTCCCTGTAACATATAAACACACAACACGAATAACAAGAATTGAATGAGATATGGAAATGAATGTGAACGCGAGTCCGGTAATAAAGAAACTGTCCTGGATGCGGTTGACTGAATTATGAAAATGAGTCGTTTGATTCTCCCCGGAAAAAATGGAGCAGCCTCACCGTGAATCCTCTGTGTGTGATGGATGATTAACTCCGACCCCGGGGTCTCTCGTGATGAGGTCCTTGAAGCAAGTCCGGCGGATGGAAAAACAAACTGGATGGAAATGTGCGATGTGGAAAATAAGAGGTACAGATGGCTCGTGGACGTGAATGTGAAAAAACAAATCTCCTTCTCCTCCTGCTGGCTTAAATAGTCCTGTGACGGCTGTGATTGATTAATTAAGGACAGGTGTTTTCCAGGTTTGCCGCTGTGGTCACCTTCCATCATCCGTCCCCCTTTACGGGGACGGCATTAACTGATACACATACAAACAGTAAACGGGACAATGAAATGAGACGCACTCAGAACTGACATTTAATACTAACTATGTGGCCCCACTACACCAGGAAGAACGTCATCAAGCACCTGGAGCACATCCGGGTGGAAATAAAAGGGGGCCGCCTTCCTACAATCGGGGACCGGGAGCAGGACGAAGCTCCCGTGGCTGGAGGAAGAGAGGCGGCCCGTGTTGAGGGTGATTGGTGCTGGGAGCACTGTGTTGTGTTGGGACTTTATAAAACACACGATTAATTTACTAAATAAAGAAGTGGTGTTTGTCTGATGGTGTTCGGACCCGAGCTCACAATGGCATCCCAGATGGGACCCTTAGCCTCCTGTGACAACATGTACAGTGGGTATAGACTAAAATGTAAGCTTTACTTACTCAGTGCAATCTCTAACACATCACAGCTACAGTTCAGAAAAATTTTAAAAAATCAAAAACAAGAAATCCTGAGATGAATAAAGAATCCAACCCCAAACTCAATCAGGTGTAAGTGCCCACCATTCCCATTGCAGACCCTGGTTACTGGCTGTGATCAGTTGTAATCAGTGTGATTAGTGAAGCTGTTCCTGGACCATTCATCACCTTGCTTGGTAGTGCAACTGACAGCAAACAACTGACTATGGGTGGCAAGCCACTTTCAAAAGATCTCAGGGACAGAGTTGTGGACGGACATAAGGCAGGAGATGAATACAAAAACATCTCAAAGGCTTTATCAATCCCAAGGATGTTCAGTAAAGTCCATCATAAAGAAGTGGACAGTGTTTGGCGCTACTAGGACCCTCCCTGGATCCTCCAAACTGGATGGAAGAGCAAGTAGGAAACTGGTAAGAGAGGCTACCAAGACGCCAATGGCCACTTTGAAGGAGTCACAGGATTTCATGGTCATTAATGGTGTGCAAGTGACAACAATTTCACACGCGCTCCACAATTGTGGCTTGTTTGGGAGGGTCACAAAGAAAAAGCCACTTCTCAAGAAAGGCCACATTAAGGCTCGTCTGAGCTTTGCCAGAATGCACCTTGAAGATTCTGATGCCAAGTGGAAAAAGGTCTTATGAGGTCAGATGAGACCGAAATCAAACTTTTTGGCCTCAATACCAAACGGTACACCAATGCAGCTCACCATCCACAACACACCATATCTACAGTAAAGCATGGAGGGGTCAGCATCCTGTTGTGGGGGGCCTGGGGCTCTTGTTAGGGTAGAAGGAAAAATGGATGGGGCAAAATACTTGAGGAAAACCTGCTACCCTCTGCCAGAAAGCTAAAGATGGGCAGAATGTCCACCTTTAAACACGACAATGTGCCGAAGCACAGACCAAAATTGAGTGGCCGAAGGAGAAAAAAGTGAATGTCCTGGTGTGGCCAGTCAGAGCCCAGACCTAAATCACACTGAAAATCTGTGGAAAGATCTTAAGATAGCAGACCACCAACGCTCAACATCCAATGTGAGCGAACTTGAACAGTTCTGTACAGAAGAGCAGGGGGCAAATATTGAGTGGGCTCAATCTAGATGTGCAAAGCTGATAGAGAAGAATCCCAACAGACTCAAGGCTGTCATTAAAGCAACAAAATGACATTGAAATGGGGGGGGGGGGGAGGGTGATCCTTTATTAATCTCAGTATTTCTTGTTTTTGATTTTTATCATTTTTCTGAACTGTAGCTGTCATATTTTTCACTTGGATGTTAGAGGTTGCATTGAGTAAGTAAAGCTGGGAAGAAATATTGATTTGTGTCTGTTTTCATTCAAGGCTGTAAAGCAAAAAAAATGGGAATATTTCAAAGGGGGGGGGGGGGAGTCTTTTCTATACCCACTGTATGTCTGCACCTGTTCATGTGATTAATTATTTAAAAATTATATTTTGTTTTAAATTCGCACAGATGGTTTTCAATGGCGGAATATTTTGGATAAAAACAAATGTATTATGAAATGTGAGAGTAAATTAATAACAATAACTATAGAAACGTGTCATGACGATTTGTTTTTGTGGCTTACGTCTTTATAGATTTCATTATTTCTTCATTAATTTCCGTGACTCCGCCCTCCTGACGAAACACCCAAAGACATGAAAACTGTCACTTTCACTCGTCAAAGTTGCGTGGGCGGGCTCTTGACGTTTCCTGCGTTTTGATTGGTGGGATATCCGCAATGGCAGTATGCGCTTTACTTGACTTGGGTAGCGTGTAAATATTGCGCATGCTCAAAGTTCAGTCTGCATCAGAAGTGCCTGCTGTAAATGTGCCACTTTATCCTCTCTACGGACAACTGATCAATCAAAACACAGGAAACGCAAGCGTCCGCTCCCTCCACCCTGAAAGTGAGTTTCATGTTATTTTATTGCCATTCCATGTGTTCGCGGTGTCCCTGAAATAAATCAAATGAAGAGATAATTAAATAAATGCATAAAGGAAGACGCCACAAACAACTGAAGCCTATTCCAGGACCCTTGTAATTACCGCTGCACGTCGCGCTGTTTTTCTTCATGTGTCGTTACTTTTCACGGTACTTTGACTCGTTCAGTTTCTCCGCTTTGCCAAAGGCTGACGACTGGCGCGTGTATTCGGCGCCCTCTAGTGGCCAGGAGTGGGAAGTGCAGCTAAGACGCAGACGAGAAGGCGCGTCTCCACGCGGAGGCTTTTGGGAATTTGGAACAAACTAGCGAGTCGTGAAGCTGAACTGGAAACTTTGACGGCTTCTTAAAGGCATCTGCTTTAGACAGTGGGACAAAAAACAAAACAAAGAGCCTTTGTGACAAGTTGGCACAAACGGGCAGCACCGAGTGACATCCAGTCGTCGGTAGGCCTGCTGCTGTTCTCCCAAACACGCACACTGTGACCCGCGTTCTCTCTTTCTTGTTTTTGCTATTAAGTAACAAAGGCTTCGCCCTGCGACATGAGGGTGAGTGACAGCTCCGGCCGCCAATCCCCGAGCCAAACGAAATGGCAGCAGACGACCACCAGGTATAAAAAAAGGCACACAACGTGGATAGCAGGCAACAAAGTGCTGAGTGCCCAGGGTGTGCCCGTCTCTGCTGCCAGCTCATAGACTCCTACTGGACGTTAGCCCTTCTTATTTTTTACTGAGGTCAACTTTGGGGGTTCATCTGTCCACATACTGGCCCACAGTCTGGGGGGTTTATGCCAACTGCTGCTGGGCAGAGCGTGTTGTGGTGCCCAAATAAAAAGTCCCCGGCCCCTCCATGTCAGTGGCACACCACTGACCACGGCTTCATTTCACTCCTTCACTCACTCACTCCTTCTCCATCTGCGGTACTACCAGGGGCAGGTGCCTGTTGGCACTCGACTACGACTTCCATGTCCTTCTAACCCTCTGATTTTGTTTTGACCGTGAGGACTGGCTGATGCCATGGACCCCCACAGTGACGGGGTCTCCATCCAAATAAAAGCTTCTGAGATGTGCTGGAAGGAGCTTTGCAGAACAAGCAGGCCCACCATGAGCTTCTGAGCACACTGGCTGGCATCTCCATGGCGCCCTCTCCACACCTTACTGAGTCCATGCCAGTGAAGAGAGGCGCCAACTTAGTGCCTAATAAAGTGGCCGTCACTACACAAAAGGCGCTATATAAAGTCATCTCCGCTCACGTAAGAAGGAGCTCAGTTAGTGAATGTCACTTAGTGGGGACAACCGGCCGAGAGTTCAGGTCTCTGCCCGGCAAAGTGGCATCCACTGCGGAAAATCACAGAATGGCCAGTTACTGTGGGATGGCATGATATAAAGTGCTAGTTAACTATAGAATGGCACTATTTAAAGTCACAGAACTAATCAGGTCTGTGTCTGTGTGGCACGGAGCGAGCGGCTCACAGATTACATTACACACGTAAAGTTAGGTGGTCTTCAAAACAAAAAGGGGCTACGTAAAAATAAAGATTAGGCATCGGACAGCAAGTCCCTGCCATTAAACCACAATGTGATCCTGAGGAGGCCACGTCACCTGTAAGCAGTGACATCGGTGACAAATGGAAAGATCTGTGTGAAACTGAACGTGTGTGTGTGTGTGTTTTGGGGGGCTGCTGACGATAAAGTAACATGGCTGGTAAATAATAATAATACATTTTATGTATATAGCGCCTTTCCCATGCTCAAGGCGCTTCACAGAGTCTTAGAAATAACAGCAGTGTATCTGTGACATTGGATACAAGTGTTTTTCTGAATAGAACAATGAAACAGATAACAAAGCATTAAATAGAATAAAGGACAATAAAACACTAAATTCAACACTAAAAGAATAACCTAATTTGTGATATCAGACACACACATGATCCTTAGCACCTGGACAGAGAGGTAAACTGAAAGAAAGGGCAGAATGTTGAGTTAAGTTAGACGCCTTCCTGAACAGATGAGTTTTAAAAGAATGAATGGAGTCCGCTGATCTCATTAATTTCGGGATGTCATTCCAAAGTCTGGGTGCTATGGAGCTGAAGGCCCTGCTGTCACCCACAGAGTGCAGGTTAGTGTGGGCCACAGCAAGATAGCCAGAATCAGAGGACCTTATTAGGCAAACAGGAGCAGAGCGATGGAGAAGGTCACTGACGTAGTCCGGTGTGAGGCCACTTAAAGCTTTGTAGGTCATTAACAGAATGTGATATTCAATCCTGTAAGACACAGGGAGCCAGTGAAGGCGAATCAGGATGGTTGTGATGTGCTCGCTGTTGTTGGTTTGTGTCAGGACTCTTGCAGCAGAGTTTTGAATCAGCCGGAGCTGTGATAGAAGATTAGAAGGGACACCTGCCAGCAGCGAGTTACAATAATCTATATGGGACGTGATAAAAGCAGGACGAGTTTCTCAGCATTAGAAAAGGAGAGGAATGAGCGAACACGGGATATGTTACGGAGGTGAAAGTACGAAAGTTTGTTAATGTGATTTATATGGGCGGAATAAGAGAGGGAGGAATCAAAAATGACACCAATGTTCCTTGCATCAGGAGAAGGTCAAGAGTGACTGAGAAGGACCTCATTTTCTTAAGTTGTGCTTTAGTGTCAGTTTGCAGGAGTTCAGATTTGTTGCAATTTAATTTTAAAGAGTTCTGCTCCATCCAGGTTTTAATTTCACTGAGGCAAGTTGTGAGCTGAGAAAACTTTGATGAAGTTCCACTTTTGACATTGAAATAGAGTTTTGAGTGTCATCTGCATAAAAATGTCCCAAAGCTATGAATGATATGGCCAAGGGGAAGCATAAAGATACAGAAGAGCAGAGGGCCGAGGACTGAGCCCTGAGGAGCTCCTTGTGTGACTGGCGCCGTTACCAAGACTACCAAACTCTTGTCTACCAGTCAGATAGGACTTGAACCTCTGGAGGGCACTGGGGTGTCCGGCTCTCTAGGTCCACGGTCTTTAAAACTGTGGTATGCGTACCACTGGTGGTACTTCAAGTCATGCCAAGTGGTACTCGTGTGGTCCTTTATTTTCCACAAATCGATGTTGCTAGAATGCCAATATGCTGCATATAATCATATATAGTAGAAGTATACTACTGTAAATGTGTGGAAGACTCCAAGCCGGCTTTTATTAGCGTGGGCACCCATTTCCTTAATCAGTTTAATATCACTTTAACGTCATAATTATAGTCATTATAGTGATTATAGTGACTTTTTCTGCAAAACAACACGGGCGTAAATTAACGATTCATTGACAGTGTGGCACTTCAGTTTACTGGTCCTTGTTCAAAAAAGTTTGAAAACCGTGGCTCTAGGTGACACAGGCAGGCACTTCGCCATCTTGGAACAGCTTGTCGAGGCATTCAGATCCAGCCTCCCCTGGTCACCACATAAAAGTGACAGAAAACACAACACTGCCTTACCTGACCTGGCAGCGCGGGTGAGGTGGCATGTGCTCGCAGCGTCAACTGTCAGAGTTAAATCACAAAGCTGGTCCAGGATGAGAAAACTACCTTCACTGACAGTAGAGACCCCGTAATACGGCTAAAGCATGAACCTGTGGTAAGGTGCCCTACAACATCAGCACTGGCGATGTGACCAGCGAGTCCCGTCACCTGCCCGCGTTCGACACAACGAGTCTGTGTGACGATTACCGTAAAAGCGGCACGTGAGACCCCATATGTGAGTGACAGCCGGTGTGCGTAAACTGCTGGGGCGTCTCGGGGGGCTTCCACAAGTCAACGAACACGAAAGAATGAACAACGTAAGGGTCCACACCAAAATGAAGACTTGTGGTGTGCGTGCGGTAGGAGCGTGAGCTTTACCTGGCCGAGCTCAAAGAAATGAAGCTCCTCGGCAATGGAGGAAGGGCTCTCACCAAAATAAATAAATACACGCAAATAAATAAACGGTACGATGAAATGTAGCAATAGATAAAAACAAACATGAATCGTGAGCACAAATCATTTCACGCGCAGTCAAACATCTTTTTGTTGCTCATTTCTTTGCACATCTATTTGTGTCAATGACGGCACAAGCACATGAACAACGCAATGAAATGAAAACCGAGAGGGCGGGCCCTAAGCAAATACTGGGCTTTGATTGGTGGATCATCGGTCTTCAGACGTCAAGCGCTGCGTTTTTAGGCAGATGGCCACACCAACTCCTGAGAAGTCCTGGAATTGAGGAACCGCAGCTTTTGTCCTGAACTCTCGTCCTCCGCGTGCCTTGGAAATCCCGCAGTTTGTGTGGAGCTGTGGCCAGAAACAGACAGAAAGGCGCTATATACGGTAAAAGACAGACAGAGAGGCACACACAGGACTGCTGCTGTACAGACGCGCCGCTGCAATAAACTCTCAAGGCGGACGAGACCACCTGAGCTTCGTGACACCACTGGGCACAAGTCAGGAATCGGACGCCAGTCTCAAATCAGCAATGCAACATAAAGGATGTTCACTTACAGTGGTGTGAAAAACTATTTGCCCCCTTCCTGATTTCTTATTCTTTTGCATGTTTGTCACACAAAATGTTTCTGATCATCAAACACATTTAACCATTAGTCAAATATAACACAAGTAAACACAAAATGCAGTTTTTAAATGATGGTTTTTGTTATTTAGGGAGAAAAAAAAATCCAAACCTACATGGCCCTGTGTGAAAAAGTAATTGCCCCCTGAACCTAATAACTGGTTGGGCCACCCTTAGCAGCAATAACTGCAATCAAGGGTTTGCGATAACTTGCAATGAGTCTTTTACGGCGCTCTGGAGGAATTTTGGCCCACTCGTCTTTGCAAAATTGTTGTAATTCAGCTTTATTTGAGGGTTTTCTAGCATGAACCGCCTTTTTAAGGTCATGCCATAGCATCTCAATTGGATTCAGGTCAGGACTTTGACTAGGCCACTCCAAAGTCTTCATTTTGTTTTTCTTCAGCCATTCAGAGGTGGATTTGCTGGTGTGTTTTGGGTCATTGTCCTGTTGCAGCACCCAAGATCGCTTCAGCTTGAGTTGACGAACAGATGGCCGGACATTCTCCTTCAGGATTTTTTGGTAGACAGTAGAATTCATGGTTCCATCTATCACAGCAAGCCTTCCAGGTCCTGAAACAGCAAAACAACCCCAGACCATCACACTACCACCACCATATTTTACTGTTGGTATGATGTTCTTTTTCTGAAATGCTGTGTTCCTTTTACGCCAGATGTAACGGGACACTTGCCTTCCAAAAAGTTCAACTTTTGACTCATCAGTCCACAAGGTATTTTCCCAAAAGTCTTGGCAATCATTGAGATGTTTCTTAGCAAAATTGAGACGAGCCCTAATGTTCTTTTTGCTTAACAGTGGTTTGCGTCTTGGAAATCTGCCATGCAGGCCGTTTTTGCCCAGTCTCTTTCTTATGGTGGAGTCGTGAACACTGACCTTAATTGAGGCAAGTGAGGCCTGCAGTTCTTTAGACGTTGTCCTGGGGTCTTTTGTGACCTCTCGGATGAGTCGTCTCTGCGCTCTTGGGGTAATTTTGGTCGGCCGGCCACTCCTGGGAAGGTTCACCACTGTTCCATGTTTTTGCCATTTGTGGATAATGGCTCTCACTGTGGTTCGCTGGAGTCCCAAAGCTTTAGAAATGGCTTTATAACCTTTACCAGACTGATAGATCTCAATTACTTCTGTTCTCATTTGTTCCTGAATTTCTTTGGATCTTGGCATGATGTCTAGCTTTTGAGGTGCTTTTGGTCTACTTCTCTGTGTCAGGCAGCTCCTATTTAAGTGATTTCTTGATTGAAACAGGTATGGCAGTAATCAGGCCTGGGGGTGGCTACGGAAATTGAACTCAGGTGTGATACACCACAGTTAGGTTATTTTTTAACAAGGGGGCAATTACTTTTTCACACAGGGCCATGTAGGTTTGGATTTTTTTTCTCCCTAAATAATAAACACCATCATTTAAAAACTGCATTTTGTGTTTACTTGTGTTTATATTTGACTAATGGTTAAATGTGTTTGATGATCAGAAACATTTTGTGTGACAAACATGCAAAAGAATAAGAAATCAGGAAGGGGGCAAATAGTTTTTCACACCACTGTATGGCTTACTTATATTTGTCATGTCTTCTAACTCGCCTCCTAACTCCACGGTTTGTTTTTCCTGTTTTCGCTTATTTAAGTGGTTGGCTCTGCTGCTGCCATGCAGCTTCTGTCTGCATCCCTAACTGGCAGCTCCTGGCATGTCGTGCCTGGTGGGTAACTGGAAACTTTACTGGTCCGCTGAGAGCAGGGCCAGATTTTCCTATAGGCTAACTAGGCTTCAGCCTAGGGCCTCAAGATCAAGAGGGGCCTACATTCAAATTGTTAGCAAAATTTTATTATCTCTCATGTAATTTACAAACTTAAAAATGGAAGGTGAAAGGGCCTCATAAGTGGAATAGCCTAGGGCCTCTTTTCATATAAATCCGGCCCTGGCTGAGAGTCACTGGGCACAACAGTGGACTGGCACACAGGAAGCTCTGCTATGGGAATTCAGCTCGACTTTGCACATCCGTGAATTACGATTGATAGTTTTAACTTAAAATTAATTCATAATTCAGCATTTGCTTATTTGGTCTCTCCTGAACATTTCAGCTAGTTGTGCCAGAGCTCGTGGCGTCTGCCCTTCTCTCGAATCCCATGCCAGTGTTATGGCTGCCTGCTTTGCTTTGTTTCATATACTTATAGATAGATGGATGTGAAAGGCGCTATATAACGGACAGGCAGCACTTTATATTATAGTTCCTTTCTTAGGCATAACCAATCACAAAGTACTTGATGAATTTCTGCTTAATGTGCCCTCACTCTCACTTCAGCACAGCATGGCGGACCTAACAGTGCCAGGCCCAGACTGGCATCAGGTATTGCTTGGCTTCATGAATGTATTTGTGGACTGGTAGATCTAAAAGGCACTATATAATCAATTGACATGAAAGACACTAATAGATAGACAGACATGTCAGTCAGCATATGGTATGTATAGATAGATCGATAAGAAGGGCACTACATAAAAGATAAGAAAGGCACTATATAATAGATAAGAAAGGCACTATATGACAGACAGACAATCCGTTTCATCCGTGAGGGTGTCAGGTATGCGGCTGTCCGTAAGAAATGGAGAAGACGGACCAGTGAGTTTTTGTTTTTCATTTTGTTCCTTTTCTTCCCAGACTGCACAGCAGACCGACACGGCACGGCACGGCACAGGCGGCTCGACTTCACGTTCACCGCTGCGTGTCTCGACGCAGAGGCGCACAAAGCCGACGCCGTCCGCAACAGTGGAAGCGCCGCTCGTTACCCAGACGCGGCGCCCACGAAGGCACGGCGCTCATTACGCAACGGTTTTATCACGAAATATTCATCAGCGACGGTCACGGTGATAATAACAACAATAGCAGCCACTCATTCTCCCGTGGCTCGAGTCTCGCAACTGGGTCAACCGCAAGCCCTCAGCGCCCGTCCGTTCGCAGGCGTTATGCAATGGCCGGGCTGTGCATTTTTTCACACACTTTTTCGCTCTCCGGCTTCACAGGTGTGCAGTAAAATTCGCGACAGATTTTTCGCTCTCTCGATTAAGCCCCCCCTCTCCACAGTGATCCGGGGGGCGGGTAGCCACACAACAGTGTAACGCATACATCGCCACCCCGCCGACGAAGGCGCAGAGCCGCTCACTTCCACACCATCAGATATCTGCACCCCATTAGCCTCAGCTCGCTCCCAGCAGCAGCAGCAGATTGTAGGCGTGGCGGGTCGCTTCAGCCAATCACAACAAAGAAATATGGCCTACATGTCCCGCCTGCCGACCCCGATTGGATACTGGGCGAGCAGCGCGTAAACTGTGTAGTTTTACAACAGTCGGTGGCTGGGAAATATTCTTAATACCGGGGGTTGGTGTTCCCACTTATTGCCAACATGCCACCCGAATCCTGCGGCTGGAGCGCGTGTGAGTCAATGTGAGTTCGGTTGGCCGTCTCGGGTGTCCACCAATAAAAAACGAGAGTGAGAAAGAGACAAAGCAGCCAGTCTGGGCAGCCAGTTTTGATTTTTTTCTTCCAAGTCCGCATGGGGTATCAATTTTTGATGACATCACCTATGATTTTTTTTACTACATGATTAATCGGAGGGGACCAAAGTAAAAGGCGCCTGTGACCAGCATCAGGTAAGAAAACTTTGCCGACTCGTCCTCCTTTTCGGCGGGTGCAAATTGTATCACATCGCCGTCACTTGCGTTCCTCGGTAGTGGCAAACTCCCCGATCGGGGATTAAAAACGAGTGCCGCACTTTTTTTTTCTTCCTCTTTTTCTGTCGCGGTTTTACATTATTTCGCTTTTCCCATTTCAGTTAATAAATGGTGAACGGAGAGGCTGACTAACGGCGCTCGCGAATAGTGAAGCGCTTGTTGTTGGGAAACAGGTGTCCGACAAGACGGGGGGATCGCGGTGAGGAGCAGCTGTCACTCACAAGAAGAATTCGCCCTTCGGCACACGAAACGACGTGGAGGATTTTCTTCAGCAGCGTGAGGTGCTCTTGCACCCCTAATCATCTGCATGCCGAATTAAAGATGATCAAAACCCGCCATCTGCTGGAACAAATGGGGCATTGTCTGCCACAAGGAGCGCCTGCGAAAGTTTGAACAATGGCCGCAGTGTGCGCCTAACGCGCTGGATCGGCTTCGAATTCGGCCGTATTTACTGATGCGGAGGCGCACTCGCATGCATTTACACGGGCGGATATTCGATTAGCTGACAGTGTGCGGCTTCTCAATTGTGTCGCTGTAACGAGTCTGCAATACGGTTAAAGTCGGGGCTTCACTAGCAGCCCACTTTCTGAACGGGGTACGGGGGTCGCAGGAAAGCGGGCCGAGACAATCCAATCTCTGTTTGTTGGTCTGCGGTGAGAAAGGGTGGTACACTCAAGTCTACGATGGTGGGGCAGGGGTATGGGGGTGTCATAAAGTGGGGTTCCATCATGCGGTGCATGAGGTGTAAGTCTTGCGCGTTCTGAGTCTCATTCCTTAATCGCAGTGTTTTGGATCAAATGGCAGTGCCGAGAAAGGCACTATACATAAGAATGACTGATTCACTTGTCGATGTGCGAATGAGAGAACATCTTCAGTGCGGCGGCTAAGTGAATGTCTTCCTAATTTATGGTCATCAGCTCTTTTGTTATTAAAGAGTTATGTAGTGATGAAAGGCACTATAAAAATGGCTGCTTTACTTGGATCCGTGACGAGTTGCGCATTTTGATTTTGGACAGGACTGGAGAGACGCCCCCTTCAGTGCCGAGGACTAGTAGGCATTCATTGTTGTGTCGTATAGTGCGTTTGTATTGAAAGGCACTATAATGCGTAGCTTGCCATTCTCAAAACGGACTGATCCATTTCAGGACTACAGGGGGTGTGAAACTAAAGACATACAGACTTGAAAGTGTGATGGGTAGCGCCAATCGGACTCCCGAGTTTAGTGTGAGCTTAATTAATAATCGAGGTAATGCGCTATGAGGAATGTTTGATGACAGGCACTATATAATCGCCGACTTACTATTTTTGGAGAGGACGAAGTAGATCCCCTCATCTATTTGGAAGACTAGGCATTCGCTGTAGTGCTGTTCATCTTTACTGACACGTTCGTCGCGCAATTGAAAGTCGCTATACTGCAATCCACAACCCGGCTCATCCATTCCGTTCGATTAACGGGGGATTGTGGAGGGGCTCGAAAATACAAAGACATAGATTTGGAAGAGTGATGGTAACGCCAATCAGAATTCTCGGTTCAGCATGTACCCAATTACTGCACTGCTTTAGGTATTACAAAGAAAAGGCAATTACACCGTGGAGAATGTTTGATGAAAGGCGCTATATAAAAGCCGAGTATGTGACGAGGCGTGCATTGAATCTTAGCCCCCGCCGGAAGAGCTGCAGGACTTTCACTTGACCGTTAAACGGGTTTTCTGTTTTAATAGCTGAGCGCCGCTCGCCGAGGCGTTGCGCTGCTTTGAATGTCCGTTAAAAATACGCTCGCCATGAGCTGCACTGTATAAAACCGAGACTGGTCGACTTGGGCGTGGGGTGCGCGGCGCATGCGCATTGTCAGTGACAGGCCAGACTGCACTCCTCATTTCCCAGTCGACACTAAGCTGTGGTTTTGGTCTGACGAACATTTGTTGCGATATGAGGCACCATATAAAATAAAATGGTTAATTGATAGGATGTGTGATGGCTACCGCTTTTTTATTTTCATAAAATCAATCAAATTCATCGTAAGCACTAATATGTGCATTGAGCAATACAGCGCTCGTGATGAAAGGCACTATATGACATATGAGAGGCAGACTAAGCAGGTATTTTGGATCATTGTGTGCCTTAACAACGCGTCACAGTAGTGCGGATCCTCTAGGGAACAATTAATTGTGCAATAACGATAAAGGCCATTTATCAAATATTGTTTGACGTGAACGGGTGATCAGTAGCATTTTTAACGTTGAAGACCAAGTGGGCTTCTTGTTTCATTACGGCGGTTTAAATCCTGCAGGGAAACATTCATTAGGCTGTGAAGTGCTCGTAATGTAAGGCGCTATATAAATCAAGTCCAATCGAGTTCGACGTTTAATAGACGTTATAACACTTTCACAGTGCGCAGAAGACTCCTTACACGCTCTTTGGCTAATATTTCAAGTAATTTAAATCTTGGTGTTAAACTTTCAGTATACTGATGAAAGGCGCTATATAATAAAAACCACTGACGTAAAGGTGAGATGGGTAAGTGCACTCCTCAGTCCCTCATGCGCATTAGTGTTGCACCACCTTAAAGACCGCAGTAAAACTTCACTTCACTCTGCTCATTCGAAGGGTCGTGACGTGTCATTTTCACACCCGCTCACGTGTTGCTGGAGCCAATCCCAGTAAGCACAGGGCCCCAGTCCATCGCGGTATTATAAAAGGCGCCATATAAATCTATTGTTCATTGAGTTGGATGAGTGACGGTTAGAACATTTGTATATTCTGGTTGAAGACCAAGCTGTCTCATTAGTTTCTAGTGAGCGTTATTACTGAAGAATGCTAACGCTTGTAGTCAGTTTTCGTTATAAAGACGCTATATAATATAAACCTTCATTGACTCGGATGTGTGATTGGTAGAGCATTTTTCATTTTCAGTTAGCAGCCCCTCATTATTAACGTAGTACTGTACATCTTGTACACACTTTTCCTTATGCTGATAAAAGGCGCTATATAGTAAAATGCATTGACCTAAATGTAAAATGGAGAGGGCATTTTCAGTAGAATAGCAAGCAGACTCCTTTAGTTCCTCCTAAGTGTCACTATTGCAGCACTTCATATTTTAGTGAAACTACAAATTACTCATTATGAAAGGCGCTATATAAAATATATAATGATTTGAGTGTGTGAGCATTTTAATTTTCCAGCAGATGACCAAGTCCGGTGCCTCTAATTCCTCCTAAGTGTCATTATTGCAGCACTTCATATTTTTAGTGAGACTACAAATTACACATTATGAAAGGCGCTATATAAAATATATAATGATTTGAGTGTGTGAGCATTTTAAGTTTCCAGCAGATGACCAAGTCCGGTGCCTCTAATTCCTCCTAAGTGTCACTATTACAGCACTTCATATTTTTAGTGAGACTACAAATTACACATTATGAAAGGCGCTATATATACTAAATATTTAATGACTTGTGTGCGATGTGTTACACATTTTAATCATCGGGTAGACGACGAAGCCGCCTCCTCCCGAGTGTTTTAAATCTTGTGGTGACTTTATCGTTATGCTGACGAAAGGGACTACAGTATATAAAACCGTACCCTGTATTTGTGAGCATTCTCATTTTCTTTAGTTTCCGTGTGTCCCACCCTGAGGGTCTCGCGTTCTACACACAGCCTGCTGAAGAGGCCGTCATTTCCAAATGTCCCCCCTGCGAAGGCCTGTGGCGCCCCCCGTCTTGAGATGTGACATGAGCCAGCGCGCCCGTAATGCACACCATCTGTAAACTGGCGCTATTTAAAGCCCTGACTTGACCTAACCGACCTAATTACTTGTTCAGCTGGACATGTCTAATGCAGCCTGACTGTCTTCTGCAGATGATGAGTTGCAAAACGCCTCTCATAAATTCTGTGCCCCTCCGAGGTGATGCGTCTTACTAATTAGCCCAGGCAGGGATGGCGAGCAGATGGCACAGTGGATCCTCTAACATACGAAATCCACAAATGCTCACTTTTAATAGTGCCTGCTGCAGGATTTCCCGCTAGGTAGGGCACCCAAAGGTGCCAGTCTGTCAGGTATGGTGCCCAGCCGAGCTCACTAAGGCTTTGGTGTTGACCCATAACACCACGTGGGGTTGGTGAGCTGGCAGGAGTGGGTGTCATACATCGGGAAGATGCCCGTCGATCAGCCCCTGACAACAGTTTGCCTCCTGTCTCTTCAAAGCCCTGGTTCATTGCTAATGCCCAGGCGTGCCATCAACTTGTTGTCAGAAACTGACTCACATCCTGCACCCCTGGTCTGGAAAGCAATTACACTTGTGGAGCGCGCGGACATTAGGATGAGTGATGAGGATAATATGAGGATGCTGGGCTTCCATTATTGGCAAAGTGCTCCCCTGGTGCCCGTCGAGTGCATGAGTTCATCTGAGCTGAAGCACAGCTTGCTGGCTGGTGTACATAGGCGGCACCCTTGGGGTGTCACCTACAGGGGTAAACAAGAATTAGGAAAAACATTAAAAAGTGTTAAGCTGGCCTCATCTGCCTTGGGTCACATTTGTGTGCCTACTTCCATTCCAGTACAGGGTCATGGGGAGTAACATGGGCACAGTGGGTATCAACCCTGGAGCAAGAATCAATCAAATAAATAAATTAATAGAAAGGGCTGGGACAGGCGAGTAGAACTGTACATGAACACAGGAGAACATGCCAGTGCCACATAACAGAACATGCCAAGTGTACACACCAAGGAATGCCAACTTCAAACACCACAACTTGCCAGCTCTGGACACTAGAAGATGTTATACCAACTCCTTATACATGAACATGAAAAATCTACATGCTAGTTGATGCCAGCTTCACACACTAGGACATGATGAGTGCATGTTCTAGAAGATGCCACCTCCACATACCAGAACATGCCAAGCCTACATACGTTGATGCCAAATCTTTGCACTACAAAATGCCAGTTCCACAATCTCAAACATTGTGTCTTTGGATGGTAAAACTTCTCATAGAAGGCATGCCAGCTAAGAACTGAGCTGAAGTTCAACAGCATTGGGGCCACAATGTCACCTGCTGTGCCACAACACCTCCCTGGCCACCAGTTAACCCAGTATATTGCTTTTGAGTGTGTGTGGAAAACAGCGCACCACAGGGGCACAGTGAGAGCATGCCAATTCCACACTAATCAAGCCATGGTTCAAGTTTGGCGAGATGCCTACACTACTCATTGTACCCCCATGCCACAGTGGGCCACTTTAGTCATCCTAAAAGCCTTCCTAATTTTGTCACAATGGCACACAGGATACATCCCAGATAGGAATCAAAGCTGCTGCCATGCCAACATGACATTCTGTTATGTCAGGGCAGTTCAGAGTCCCCAACCAACCCAACAGCCCATGTGTGGATTTATGGGAGGAAAGCCAAATCTCTCTGCCGGTGAGAGAAGAACATGCAGACATCACAGAGAGGGCACTCCTAGTCTAACCAGGGCAACTTGGATTAACTGTTTCAAATTACAGCATACTGTGCACAGAAGCACTCAAGCTAGGAATGAGACAGTTTGTCACAGTAATGCCACCTGCTACATCACCACGCCACCCTGGGACAATTTAGAGCCACCCAATGGCCCAGACTCTGTGGGGAAGAACATGTAAAGTCCATGCAGCTGGCATTTTGGCAGGAAATGAAACTGGCATTTAAGAAGTGTGGAGCAGCAATCTGTCCGCCATGCCATTCAGTTAGAGTGGGCTACTTGTGTTCTGCCAGTTACACTTACCCCTTACCTGTGGGTGAAAACTCCCAACTATATTTAGAGCTGGGAAGCAAGCTGGACTCAAAGTGCTGTGCCACAATGCCAGCCTGTACGCTAGGCAGTCCCATGCTGGCAGCTGGTCTTTCTGTATCACACAGACATGAGTAGAACATGCATGCTTCATACCCAAGATCATCTGTCTGGTGCCCAGTGCCACATCATGCCCTTGCCAGTTCCTGTGAAATGAACCCGCAGTCAGTGTGAGGCAAGGCTCAGTATGCGTAATCAGCTCATGCCATCATCTCATTGGCTGCACTCGAGCGCCCTGACTAATCGGATGCAAGTTCGAGGGCGTATGCCAAGTGAGCCGCTGCGATTGCTGTGTGTAGGTGTGGGCACACATGGCGTGCCGCATGACTCACATATGAAGTGTTTCTTCTGATTGGAGAGGTTTGTGCAGTGAGAAATATTCACCTCACCGTTATTATTATTATCCACCATTACACCCCCTTGCATTTTCTAGGTCCATTTAACCTAATATAGGATGGCATGGAGTTAGAGGCATAATGTGGCAGCAATCGGCACAAGACAAAAAATAAACCCTGTGCCAGGAAATAAAAACAAACTCTTAACAAGTTGCCAAGCCATGACTGGCACCCATGTGCCGGTCTCATCAGTGGATTACGGAGTGCCATTGGGGAGAACATCTAAACTCCATAAAGAAGTCGCCCCACCTGGGGGTTGAGCCGGGGTCTCAAAGCTGTGAGATGGCATCACTACCCACAAGGTTCACCTTCTTTTCATTGCTATTATTAAACATGAAGTCTGACTGGCTGGTAAGAGTTTACTAGTGGCTAGCACACCACCAGGCTGGCACAAGGGCAGGGCAGAGCCTTCACAGTGGAGACAGAGTTGTGCGTATGCCAGTGATGGAGCACAGAGACCACCAGAAGGCAGTGTGCCTTTAAGGTGTGATTCTTGCCGAAGAAAGGCATTAGAAAGAGGCATCAGTGCAGCCTTGGCAGAAGTACGTAGTGCCTACCCAGCGCAGCTACCCCTTTATGATTGACTTAGGAACACATGGACACAAACAGCCACTAGAGGGGGGGGGGCTATAGTCTGGTGTCCCTATAGCAAAAGTAGTGACCCCTGAAGTGTGACAGTATGCGGTTTCAAAGCCACATTATGACCAGAGTTGTGGCAAAGGCTCTGCGGGTGCAAGGAAGACTGAGATTTGGTACCATGGTGGGCAAATTGGGCGAGACATCCCACCCACATATACAGAGGTTCAGGGCCTGTACAGTCAGTGCAGCATGTTTGCAGCTACTGTATGTTATTGTGCTCCCTGTAGTTCACTTTGTTAAGGGTTCTCCTTTTCTGTGCCCTTCTTGGTGGGCTCCTGGGCACAGAGGATGGACGTCAGCATGCTGTCCTGTCATATGGACATCTAGTTTGCGATAGAAGGGCGTCCTGTCCAGGGTCGGTTTCTAACTAGCACCTGATGCTTCCCTCCTCTATGACCCTAAATTAAAATAATGAGTTTATTTTTCGTGGTGACTGAGCCACGTTACACTGAAAGTGATTTAAATCCTGTTAAAAATCCTCCAGGCCCACCATAGTGGTTTGTACAAATTAGAACGGGGCAGATGAAGCAGCTTGGTTCAGGAGGGTTATAGGATGAGGTGACTTGAAGGAGCTGGCTGGCCTGTCACCTGCTAATTTGCAATATGGTTTGCAATCCCACATACTTGACAAGAAAGCCTCCAGCCATCACATATAAACATATAAACCAACACACCGGCGTGAAACCACAGAAAGCAGTCATTTTAGAAACGTCACATAGTGAGGAAATTCCTGAACACTGATGCTGCGTTCACGTTACTTGGTCTGCAAAAAAGAACAATTAAAGATAAATGGCACTTTTAAGGGATAATAAAGAGCAAAATAAAAATATGGTACTGAATATATCACCACACTCCAAATGCACTTATGGGCAGAGCAGGTAATACGTTTTATTTTAATTAACTGACTACGGTGAAAGGTCAGCATTAACGCCACAACTCCCGACAATTCACACAGCTTAGTTCTGTCTGAGTTGTAATTCCGAGTTCGTCGAGCACTCATGTGGCACTTCTGACGTCTGAGAGCATGTGAATGCACCATAAGACGATCCCCATAACTTCTACACCAGGGGTCTCCAACCCTTATTCCCCCTGAGAGCTACTTTTACAAAATAAAAAATGGCCGAGAGCTACTTATGTTTTCTTATGTTTATTCTCATCGCTTATTTCAACCCAAACAAAACTGAATGCGCTTGTTTTGCCTGAACATTTACAAAATCTTGGTGTCCACAACTCACATTTTGCATTAAAACATCTCAAAAAATATTGAGTTCACCTGCAAGTGCATTTTGTATGTCTGTCTGCACTTTCTAGTGCCTCTCACATGACTGAATTAAAACATGAATGCTGTCAAAACAAAACAATGCAATTCCAAATCCACAGATCGGACTTATTCCTTTGTCATTTTGTCACACGTCACTTTATTCACAGGTCCAGTCGCATGTGTGATGTGTGTTTTAGTGAGTCAGATGACTGGCACTGAGGTGTGTGGTGGAGTGGAGCCCCTGAGGTTCACTCTGATGGAGTCGTTTCAATGTTCGTCTGTCCGTCTTGTTCTGAACTTTGACTTCATGACATTCATGTCAGACTCACAGAGCTATGGAGACCCAAACAAAGCAGACACGTTCAGAGCTGCTTGGTGAAGATTCTTATAGTTATCAGGCTCTGCTAAGCTCCAATAATGCTGAGACTTTAACGGCACATTATTTTCAAGGTTTACTAATATATAATATCCAATGTCTGTCTGATTGGCTCCAGCAGACCCCCGTGACCCTGTGTTCGGATTCAGCGGGTTGGAAAATGGATGGATGGATGTCTGTCTGTATGTCTGTCCGCTTTTCAGGAGAGAACTACTTCACGGATCTTGATCGGGGGTTTTCTATAATTTGCTTGAACATTCCGGTTGTTTTTTTGCGACTTCCCTCATTTCACTATGTATCAGAATTCACTTGTGGTACCGAGAAACACACAGTGGGCCGAGGGCGGGGGGTGGTGTCCCTCCTCACTCACTCGCCAGCTTCGGGGTGTGGTCCTTAAATCCGCTTAGCTAGCAAACGAGAGAACAATTGAATTCAACTTTGTTTGATATTTAAAATAAAGTTACTTCGGTCTTGATGAGTTTGAGTCCACATATTTTGCCACATTGAAAAGATGGACTGCAATTCAGATTGTGGATCGTGATTTTGTGTTAAAAGGATTGTGATATGACTTTTTGGAAAGATCGCCCACCCCTAATGTGACTAATCAAGTTTTCAAATTAATGTTGGATTCATTAACCCTTTGGCCAGCTACTAGGAAAGGGGTGGCGAGCTACTGGTAGCTCGCGAGCGACGTGTTGGAGACCCCTGATCTACACACATATACAGTACACACACAACATGAAACTGCCCTCTGGCTTGGCCTTGTCTCCATACATGTGGTAGAAAATGGAACCATCCCAGGAAAATACTCTGAATACTAACAATAATAATACTTTGAGTAATAATAATAATAATAACACTGGAGTGGGAAAAGCTATTGGCCGACAAATCTCACATTCTGGGATCAAATCCAGCGTCTGGTTGTTGTGCATGTGGAGTCAGCATGTTCTCCATGTCCTTCCACTTCACTGAAGACACGCTGGCAAGGTTGACCCTAAATTGGCCGTTTGTGTTGCTTCCTGCCTTGTGCCCAGTGCTACCCCAATTATTATTACCAAGTGCCACTTGTAATGCCCCTGACGAGATCAATACGAGCCAGCAGTCTCCTCAGAGGGCCTCGGCCAAAGGGATCGAGTGGCCCCCAGCGGAGTGGAGCTTCTCCTCTCTCATGATAGTGCAGAATTATACGTGGAAAAAAAAAAGAGAGGGAGAGAAAGAAAAAATGCGGCGAAGCAATGTGTGCCGCTGCCTTCAAACCGAGCGATTAGCCAACACTAATTTGTAGTTACAGGATTTAAGTAGCTAAATGGCTTGAGCTTTTATTATCCTTATTAAAAAGGAAATGGGATGTGTGTGGCTGCAGATTTTCATTTGCACAGGAGATGCGATGAGCCACAGACAACCACATTTCTATTCACCGCGATAAATGCCAGAGCCGCAGCTCATCGGGCAGAGGCATTTACAGTAAGAGGCTGCGTTGTGGCTAATCACAGCTAAGCTCTCGCTTTCACCGTGTTCAATTAGCCCCGCTATGTTCATCTAAGTAACAGTAATGCGCAAATGGAACTTTGAACCGCTGTGCTGTTTAGGACTCCTGTGGGATTCATTTGTGGTAGGATGGCACCTGATGCCAGTCTGGGCCTGCCACTGTTAGGCCAGCCATGCTGTACTGAAGTGAGAGTGAGGACACAAAAAGAAAAAGTTCACCAAGTACATGTGACAACCATGCCTAAGAAATGCACTATAATATACAATACTGTCTATATGTTATATAGTGCCTTTCATACCTATCTACATGTACAATTATGAAGCAAAGCAGGAAGCCATAACATTGGCAAATGATTCGAGGGAAGGGAAGATGCCACTCATGCTTTACAACTGGATGATCTCTGGCACTACTAGCTGACCACTTCAACTCTGAAATGTTCAAGAAATTCCAAATAAGCAAATGTCTGGTTTACCGGTCAGGTGAGTGCTGCCTGCTCACTCAGTGGAGTTCTAGAATCCTTTGTACCCCTTTAGTATCCCCTTTAGGACATCAACCCTCTGTTAGCATTTTCAGTTGTGTGTAGTCACTTTGCCAGATAACTCTGCACTCCTAATGGCTGGGCCCTTCCAGGCCAGTGGGGCTCTCAACCTTACTTGGTGTCTCCACTTATGCCTCGGCTCACTGTGTCTTGAAATGAACTGAGGGATTTGACAAGGGAAGGTGCATCATGATATTAATGGCCATTAAGCATCTGGGACCTGTGTCACCACTGGTGTCCCATCCACGGTTAGCTCCTGCCTGCCACACTATTCTGCTGGAAAAGGCTTCAGCCACATTACAATCCTAAATTGGAATAAACACTTTTGGGAATTCTTGAATATGCTGTTAAGAGCCTGATTTTCACCTTCTTTAATGAGAACATCCTGTGTGGAAGAGGCTTTATACAGCAAGTGGGAAGTACTCACCATGTAAGTCGCTATATACAATAACAGCACCTGATCATTTATTGAACAATCACAACCTCTCATATTCAATTCTGAAGTTGAAAAGTGCTCAGTGTGAAGGTGCTATACAGTGCAGTGACACAGCAGTCAGCACAGTGGCCTCTCTCAGCTTCAAATCTCTCTGTGCGGAGTTTGAACCTTCTCCTTGAGCACCTAGGGGTCCCACCACCCTAGAGATGGGTGCTTCAGTGTCTCTGGTGTGTTCTGGGTGAGTGTGTGTGGCTGAATAAGCCAAGATAGGCTCTAGCACTCCATGGGAAGTGGCTTCAAAACACAAACAAGAAATTCCTTTTTATAAGGGAGATTGTGCTTACCGTTTCCTCTGGTTTCCTCCCACAGTCCAAAGACATGCAGGTTAGGTGCATTGGCGATCCTAAATTGTCCCATGTGTGTGTGGGTGTCCTGTGGTGGGCTGGCGCCCTGTGTTAGCTGGGATTGGCTCCAACAGACCCCCGTGACCCTGTAGTTAGGATATAGCGGGTTGGATAATGGATGGATGGATCGTGCTTACCTTCAAAGGTGCTATATTGGTCATGGACTGATGAATTACAGAGTCCCAGTTTATAAAGGGAGAAAGAGCTCATTGAAAGGCATAATATACAATTAATTGTGCTCAGCATACATAATAAAGATCAATACGTTACTGAATCATAAAGATGTGTTGTGTCAGTCTGGTAGAGAGTGCCATTCACATACATCTACCTGCAGTATACTGTATATAACTCTGTGATGGCCACTTCTTCTTTTTGTAATTATTGTGTTTGTTTTGGTAAGGGGGTGCCAAATTTCTGCGTGGGACGACTAAAGTGTTATCTGTCTAATTATCTAATATAGTGCCTTCTCACAGCTGGGTGTCTCTTTAATATAGAGCCTTTCATATGTACAGTATATATTACACTAATCAGGTGCTTTTCATAGCGCCTTTCACAGCTATTTGTCTGATACAGTGCTTTTCAATGCAATCTATCATACTGAGCCTTTCATATTCATGTATCTATATAGTTATTATACTATGCCTTTTATATCTAATATGGTGCCTTTCACATCTATCCATCATATAGAGCCTTTCATATGTATATATCTAACTAATACAATGACTTTCATATTTGTTTATCTATCTAATATATTGCCTTTCACATTCATTCATTATATACTGCTTTTCATATGTCTATTATATAATGCCTTTCATATGTATATTTCTAATATAGTGCCCTTCATATCCATTTACATATTATGTTTCATTTCTTACTTACTTAATAGAGTGCATTTCAAATCTATCTACTATTACATAGTGCCTTTCATATCTACTTATTTTATAGTGCCTTTCACATCTGTCCATTACATAATGCCTTTCATATCCATCTATCTAATAAATTTCCTTTCACAATCATTCTTCATACAGTATATATCTATCCATTATAGTGCCCTTCCCATCTATCTGTATCATATAGTGCCTCTCATATCTACCTCTACATCTATGGAAGCCTAATGCAGTGACCAGCTGTTTAATGTACCAAGCTAGTGACATCAGACATGGCTTGCCATGTTGTGGCCACTGGATGAGCCCATTTAATTTGTCTTGAGTCACTGTCACTCCTCACTGTACGGCAGATCGTACCTCATAAATGCAACCCTGCTGGCATTAAGCAGGCTGCTGAAAGACACAGAGACGTTCAAGTCGAGTGCTGAGCCGCCTGAGGTGCCGGGACAGAGCTCTACCAAGCACAGCTTCAAGTTTCTACAAATGGATGTGCTGGCATTGTCATGTCTGTCGTTGTAATTTCTTTCTTTCTATTTCAAAGACAGGCTTAAGTAAATCGGAGCGAGAGAGAGCAATCTGCCGTGCGCCCGTCCGGAATTAATAAGACTGAGGAGGAACAAGTGAAGCGTTTAATGAAGAGACAAGCTTTTTGACAAAGTTCCTAAAAGAGGCAGGCTGCCTGTCAATCAGAGCAGCGCCCTGAGCTGTCTGTTCAGACGCTTATCACAAATGTGACGGGTGAAACAAATCAGAGGGCACATGATGAGATGTGCGGGGTGCAGCCAGAACCCTGGAAATGGGCTTCTTACAAGGTAGTGTCCCAAAAACCGGTGTCACTAGGATGTCATCTCAGGTGGACATTTGGCTAAGTACTGATGGCAAATTAAGGGGGAAATTAGCTAAAAATGTATTTTTCCAGCTTTCTCATTGGCTGGGCAATAGACACCCACTACACCTCGTCCCTTGCCCCCTGTAGCCATGCACCAGTCCAAACATCAAAATACAGGAATCAGACTGTGGCACCACCTTACAGAAAGAGGAGCTCCACTAGAGGGCACACTCATTACACAGCCCTCTAGGGGGTGTAGTTGGGGGGCAAACAGAAGCTACAAAGTGGCCTGCTGGGTTCTAAGAAGCACCCCTGTTGAGTTTTCATTTGAATAATCCTTAAAACTGAATTATTCTCAAAGACACCATTGGGGTTGGGGGGGATGGGGTTGGGCACAGATGGAGATTACCCCAGCAGCACTGTATGCGAGGCAGGAGCTGACCCTGAACAGGGCACATTAATGTGCCCACATTCACACAGGGCACAGTAACCTAAACTAATTCTTTCAGAATTTGTAAGGAAAACCCACATAGACATAAGCAGAACATGCAAACTCCACCCCAGCAGTGACTAGAGCAGGATTTGATCCCAGGATTTCAGACTACTGCACCAGCCTCAAGCAAAACAGAAATAGTGCCCAATGGTAGTAGGCCATTTTGCATACTATAGAGTAAGCAAATTATTAGATTTGCATGTTTAATGGCCTCTAGAGGGCAGCACAAAAAGCTAAACTACAAAAGATGACCTGCCAGGCAGGGTCCGGCCGTAATGACCATAAGATGCAGCGGCACACCCAGAAGTCCTCCCTGACACGTCAATCAGCTGTCCCAACAGATGTATGAATCTGTGAGGGCCAAATCACTGATTTTAATGAAGCCCCATGTATTGCAGAGTATGCTGCACAGAGGGGCAACGATGGTTGGTGGATCCAAAGGCGGACTGGCAGTTTCTGCGACAGTGTCAAGGTCAATAATTTATGGTGTCACATACTGCTGCGCATCTTGGACTGCTTGTCACCACCTTCCATGGCTGGAACAGGGGGAGAATTTCAAATTTTGTATAAATCGATTCTTATTCACTGATACCTACTGTCAACTTAACACACAATCCGACTCGCGTCACTTGCAGCTACAGGGAGGACTGGCACCAAGGTTATTCAGTTGACCATTATAGGTTACAGTGGCTATGTGAGCCCTGTGATAGACTGGCACCAGTCCCAAGGAGCCTGAAGTGTGTAAACAAATTACAAAATGAGTAGACTGATGGACTACCTCGGGTTGGACTGCTTGAGGGTCATCTTGAGTCTTCTTTTTTTGGACTGAAAGGATTTACACCTGGTGTTGTGTCGTGCGATCACCTGTGATGTTAAGGGTCTGTTTAAGTATGGGACTTCAAGGAAACCCTGTCATTTTGTGTTAGATGCAATGATAATAAGGACAGCAGACATGTTGTGTTCCACCTGGAGGCTAAATGGCGGATGAGCCAGCAGTTACCATTGCGGTCTGACCCTCCTCTCTGAGACTTCAACCCCTCCTGACCACTAGAGGCCACACAGTCCCAGTAGGAGCCGAATGGAATAGTGAGACACCAGGAGCCACTAGGTGGAGCCCTGGCCTGTTGACCCGGCTTATTTATAGTAAGGCCATTGAGCCACAACTGGACTTAAAGACCACTGCAGGCCAGGGGGTCATTAAAAGTGGAACTGGGAAGAGATGAAGAGGAAGGCAGGAGGACGACACAGAGACACGAGACAGACAGGGGCCATAGCTTGCTGTCCTCTGCTTGTTAGACAAGGGTTCAAGGCAGGGGGAGGCAGCACCAGGGAAGGACTGTTAGTGTGTTAATTTTTTGTAGTCTCCCTTTGTTCATATTAAAGTCTTACTTTTCATCAATTTTGGGGCTACAATGGCTCCCCCTATCATTTATAGTGTGTGTACAGTTCTTTGAACACATCAAGTCTTGATACAAGAGGAGGTGTTTGACATCTGTAGGATCTGGAGAAAAATGCTTATATAGTGCCTTTCATGTGAAATCCAGCCACACTGCATACATCAGATGACAGTGACTTGTCTTACATCGTGTATTTCAATTGTTGCACAGTTGACCAACCCCCCCAAATCATGTACTTTGAATTTCTCGTGTTGGTGCACTCTGGGAAAGGCGTTGTATGGAGAAAAAGTCTGAAGACCTTCAGGTCTTTTATACAGTGTCAACCGTTTGGGGTGCTGATTACAAAAAACAGAAAGTTAAGACCCTTATCGGGCACTGTCTGTCCATGTGGAAACATTCTGATGGAATTTTCTGGCGCCTTTAACATTTCAGGGGATGTTATTTGCCCCATACAGCAGGCAGTGCCATGTGAATTCTGACCAAGATGGGTCATGCCTTGTGATGGTAAAATGGGGCTTTTAAATTAAAACACACTTACTGCTTATGAATAGTTACAGGCATTATACAATTAAAACACACTACATCATTTACAAAGTTTTTTTAGTGAATCTGAAGGTGTCGAAGCATCCCACTTCTTATCATTGATGCCTGTGAACTGTATGTGCATGAAGGGCGCTATATTGTCAGCAGAGCAGGTCATCCATCTGAGGCTAAGCATGTTTGGACCTTGGCCAGAACTTGGATGTGAAACCATCTACGAAAAGCTTCGGTTGCAGCTTGAAGAGGTGTAGGTGAGGCCAGCAGGGGGCGCTTATCCAGTGGTCTGTGTGTGGACCCCAGGGCAGTGACAGGGACACTGTGCTGTTAAAAATGGGACTGTCCTTCAGGCGAGATGCAAGACCAAGGACCTAACTCTCTGTGGTCATCAAAGATCACTGGGCATCTTTTGTAAAGACTAGGACATTTATCAATGCTCTGGTTCAAGTGCCCCCCACCGCCTGGCCACCTTTCCATCCCCTATTGATTAATTAACTATTTCTCTTTCTTCCTTCACTGGTGCAAAATGGCTGCCATCATATCATCCAGGTGGACGCTACTCATTGGTGGTGGTTGAAGCGGCTGCCCGCTTCTACTCTAGAAAAGTGCTATATAAATAATTCATTATTCAAATTAAAATGCACTTGTCATTTATAAATGTTTTTAGTGAATCTGCAGATTTGATTTCCCATCATTGATGCCTGAGAATTGAATGAGCATGAAAGGTGCTCTATAAAAGGAGCATTAATATTGGCTTTTACAAACGTGTGACATATTTTAAGTTCCCCAAATCATTTCCAGCTGTGGTGAACGTGTCCCGTTGGTTAATTCTGCTGCCCCTCAGCTCCTGATAGTGTATGGTCTGCAAATTCTCCCCATTTACTCCCAACATTGTGGGGTCTGTATGTTCTCCTTGAGTGCTCCTGACAGTGTGGGGTCTGCACATTTTTCCTGTGCACTCCTGACGGTGTGGGGTCTTCATGTTCTCCTCGTGTGTTCCTGACGGTGTGGGGTCTCACATGCTCCCCATGCTGGAGGTTTGTCTCTTACATCCCAAAGATGCCCCTGCCATGCTGATTGAAGACCTGAGGCCCACCCTGAGCTGGATAAGAAAACAGATGGACTGACGGATGGGAGTTAAGGCTGCATTGCGCCCCCTCATGGAAAAATGGCAGCACTGAAAGAAACTCATGGGAATTTTATTGGAAACGTTTGTATTTCGCTACTAATCTGTTCTTGCCGAATGTAAAAACGATGCAAGTCTGCTTGTGTTCATTTTGTCATTCATTATAAAAAGTTTCCGCTCCTTCTCCTTTCCTTTCTTTCTTCTTTTAAATCTGTACACAATTCTGATTGGAGCTTCGCCTCTGCCGGCACTCGATATAGCAAACTTATTGATATGCAAAGCACAGTCAGTTCTGCAGATTTTTGCTGCCATTAAAATTCATGTCATGAACGAGCGCAAGAGGAAGGGAGAAACCAAGTGAAGGAGAGTGGGAGGGAGAAGAGATGGCCTCGCCGGCTGGTGGGAGCTGGGACACAGGGGGGCGATGGCGGCCATGTGAGAAATGAGAGCTGAAATGGTGTGTCAAGGGGTTGGGGGGTTAGGGGGGGGGGGGGGGGGGGGGGGGGGGGGGGGGGGGGGTGTACGAGGAGAACGCAAGTGAGGGAGAGCAAAAACCCCAGATTGTCATGGCCAGCGTGTCGCTGCCGGCTTCTTGGCGCAGACTCCGAGCGGCTTCGATTGCGGAGAGAGAGCAGTGTGCATGCTGGGGGTGGTGAGGGCGTCACGAAAGCCCATCCCCGTGGAAACGGAGGGTCTGAGCCAGCGTTTGATACACAAGCAGCAAAAACAGGAAAAAAAAAAAAAAAAAAAAAAAAAGGAAAGCTTCTCTTCAGTGGTGGGGGGTGCAGGCCTTCGGGGGGCTTTGCCATAGTCTGGAGAGGATCTGCTCAAAGTCTAATTATATGAACAGATGAGGAAAGGTGCGCATACTGAGACAGGGGAGGGGGTGCTGTCTCCCAGTTATCTTGTGAAAAAGACAAACATGTTTACATTGACTTACAATGATCCCACCGCAAACACACGCACACACCCCACCACTGAGTAAGGATGATCAGATTATCACACTGCGCCCATTTATTGCTCTTCACTCTTGGCAGTCTCTAATGCCAGCCCATCCTCCACTGCACTTGTATATCTCCATTTGAAATATTCGATCATTTCGCCCGTCTCTCTGACTCCGCACTAATTAGAAACATTAGATCTTCCCTCATTTATCCACTCAACCACTTTCTGGACCCCCTTTTCCATTAAAGCGCAGCTGGGAGCAGGCCAGTGCAAGACTAGTATCAGCCATCACTGGGACACAAAGTCCCGATTTGTGCTATTTGTACTGTTATCATCATTATTAATATTTCTGATAGACCCCCGCTGTTGGTGATCACATCGGGCACAATCAGAAAATGGATTTATTATTAACAAATGGGCATTGTGACCAACAGGCAAGGCATTAGATGTGTTTGCTGTGGGGAAAGGCATCTGCCATTTAAGTGTTATCCATCCATTCATTTTTCCTTCTTCTCATATTATTATTATTAATGTTGTTGTTGCCCATCTACCTGTCCATTTTAAAAACTCACTTCAGTTTAGAGTTGTGGGGTGCTACAATGACTACTGCTGTTATTATCCATCCATCGATCCATCATCCAAACCCACTAATCCAGAGCTGGTTCACAGGACCACTGGAGCCAGTCCCATCAAGGAATTGGCACTAGGCAGGAATGATTTCTGGACAGGGTGCTGACCATCGCAGGGAGAACACTAATATCTTCTTCCATATCTTTCTGTCGTATGCATCTTATGTTACATCCATCACCTGCATGTCCTCTCTCACCACATCCATAAACCTTCTCTTAGGCCCTCCTCTTTTCCTATTCCATGGCAGCTCTATCCTTAGCATCCTTCTCCCAATGTACCCAGTATCTCTCCTCTGCACATGCCCAAACCAACGCAATTTCGCCTCTCTGACTTTGTCTCCCAACCGACCAGCTTGAGCTGACCCTCTAATGTCCTCATTTCTATTCCTGTCCATCCTCGTCACACCCATCTTTAACTCTGCCACCTCCAGCTCTGTCTCCTGCTTTCTGGTCAGTGCCACCGTCTCCAACCCATATAACATAGCTGGTCTCACTACCGTCCTGTAGACCTTCCCTTTCACTCTTGCTGGTACTCGTCTGTCATAAATCACTCCTGACACTCTTCTCCACCCACTCCAACCTGCCTGCACTCTCTTCTTCATTTCTCTTCCACATTCCCCATTACTCTGTACTGTTGATCCCAAGTCCCAAGTATTTAAACTCATCCATCTTCACCAACTCTACTCCTTGCATCCTCACCATTCCACTGACCTCTCTCTCATGCACACACATGTATTCTGTCTTGGTGTTCCTACTGACCTTCATTCCTCTCCTCTCTACAGCATATCTCCACCTCTCCAGGGTCTCCTCAACCTGCTCCCTACTCTACAGATCACAATGTCATCAGCAAACATCATATAATACTTATAAATATCATACTTGTATGCCTCCAATAAAGGCTTCGGACTCCCTAATTAGGAATCCCCATTAACTCTTTTCTCCTCTAAACTCTCCCACTGGTGTATTTTATTTATATCAATGAGCCCCTCCATCATCATTTCCTTATCTTTTAACCCTCTATTGATATTATTTAGTGACTTATACCCCACTGTTAATTAATGTTTCCATTTTTAGAGCTCTCCAGTAATTTCACTTTAATTCTTAAACTGTGTTGTTATCTGACTTCCACTCACTACCATTCGACATGTATGGCTCATGAATTTTGAAGCCCCCAAACACCCCACCACTTAACACACGAGTTAGGCTGAAACTTTCACATGTCTCTCAGATTGGTGGCACCATTCTGTCATGGAGCAGTGGTGTTAGTCCATTATGAGGTTGGGGCAGGGCAGGTGTGTGAGCTCCTCATGGAGATGGAGAGCAAGTCCATTACATTACATAGCAACAGGGGTGGACCAATCGAGGGGTGCAAGTCCATCACACAGCAGGGTCACCGATGCAGCAGCAGTGTTAAACCCTCACAGAGTGTGTGTGTGTGTGTGTGTGTGGGGGGGCACTAATTTATCAAGGAGTAATGTGTGAGAGCTCATCACTGACTGGAGGCATGGTGTGGGGGGAGTTAGGCAATGCCATAGCAGTTGCACTAGTTGGTTATGTAGTAAGCATTTTAAGATGAGGTGCCACCTGTAGTCACAACATTGGCTCACCACAAGGTTGGGAATGCCAGTCCATTATAGTGGATTATCATATAGTAGTGGGGTAATCCAACATTGAGTGGACTATCAGAAAGATGCACTAATCTATCACTGAGTGGGGATTTTAGTTCATCATGGAGGTGGCTGCTAGTCCTTCATAGAGTAACAGTGTTAGCCTATCACAGAAAGGGGGCGCTAGCATGTTAGTCCATCAAATCACAAGGCTGCAGTGATAGCCCATCACAAAGTGACCGTGGAGGTGTTAGTCCATCACATAGCAATAATCACTAGTGAGTCATGGGGGAGGGGGGCGATTTGGGGACTAGTTTATTATGGAGGTGAGGCTGCTAACCCTTCATGCAGAAACAGCTTTAGCAGCTCAATGACTTGGGGGTCTTCTATCAAGGAGGTGGTACGAGAGCTCATCATGGAGCAGGGGTTTTAATCCTTTCCAGAGCACAGCTCTAGATCCATCTCAGAGTGAGGTAGTAACTGATCCAGGAGTATGTTTGCCATGTCATGGTCAGCTGGGGTTTTAGGGTATCCAAGGCCAAGAGGCTGTCATGGAGCAAGAGCAATCACAGGGCAGGTAATGCCATGAAGTGACACAGTTGGCACATCACACAGGTGGGATGTTTATCCATCACAGTGCAGGGTGTTGGTTCTTTACCAGGTTGGTCCACTACAGGACACTGTGGACTTACAAAAAAACAAAAAACAAACTTATCAGCACTAGAGATAGTCCAGAGGAGAGCAAGTATGCAGATTAAAGGACCGTGAAGTAAAAACTAGGAGGACAGACTGAAGGAGTTGAACCTTCTGAGTTTAAGCAAGCAGAGATTAGAAGGGGGCACTATTTGTAAAATAAATTCTTCAACAAGAACACGGTTGGAAGTTTGTTAATGCATATTTTGTACAAATATTAAAGTTTTTCTTCACATGGAGAACCTCAGACACATGGAATAAACTACAAAAGTAGTTTGGGGTCAGAGTACGATCTTAGGGAGCTTGAAATCTGGACTTGATGTTATTTTGGACAATCTGGGTAAGTTTTATTGGGCTGAATGGCCTGTTCTTGTCACAATTGTTCTAATTAGGGTTTTACAATAAGATGGCAGCCTATCCTATAATCACAGCATTAGCTCATCACAGGGCTGGGGAGTGGTAGTCTATCATTGCGCAGAAGTGCCTTGGATTCCATCATAGAGTGCAGACATTACTTCACTGCAAGGGAGGCTCACTAGTCCATCATGGAGTGAACGTTTTAGTTTAACATGGAGGTAAGGCTGCTAGCCCATCAATGCAGAGGCAGCATCAGCCTATCACAAAGCGAGATACTAATCCATCCTGGATTGGGATGGCAGCCCATCATGTAGCAACTGCATCAGCCTATCACTGATTGGAGTGCTAGTCCGTTATGCAGCACAGGTTGTACTCTATCATGTAGTACAGGTGTCAGTACATTGCAGAAAGCTCATCAACCATGCATGTACCCTGATGCGGGTTTGGTCTACCGTGGGAAAAGGAGGTCTTAGTCCATCGCAGTATAGGAGTGAGATTGTCTTATTTATCGCATAGCAGGGGCACAATTCCATAATGGAGCCTGTGACAATGCGGGTTCGGCTCCATGCTCCCCTCTTCTGTTAGGGAGCCTTTGAACCCAACACCGTCGGTAATGTCACCGATGAGCTAGACAGTGAGGCAATAACAATGAGCAAGGGGATGATGTAATAAAATAAAGGTGCAAAGTGCTTTTATTTAAAACAGTCAAAACAGTGTCCAAATCAAGTGCAGTCAAAGTTCAATAAATAAATAATCCATAAAACAAGTATCCAGTGGGGTTAAAACCATCCATAAATAAATCCTTTACAATCAGAGGTTAAAAATGCAGTCTCTCACTCCCTTGTTATTCTCCAGGCCCACTTCCATCACTCTCTCCCCGGCTCACCCATTTCTCTCTCAGCCGGCGGAGACCCAACAGCCACGAGCTCCTATAGTCAACCTCCATCTTGGCCTCCAAACGGACGTCACTGCCAGACCGTCGAGGTTGGCTCTCCTTCCGTGATCTTTCGCGCACCCGTAGTCGCTCCTCAGATCAAATGGGAGGACACCTCTCCTGCTCACCCCACTCACGTGCCTTCAGTGGGGCAAACTAGCCCCGGAGCACATTGGCCAAACGCTCCTTAGCGGGGCCCCAGCTCGTTCTGTCTCTACTATAGGTGGCCAGATCCTCTCACCTAGACTGCCTTTTCTCGTCATTTAACCTCTATTGTCAACATTTTCTATCGATTCTTACATTTCTCTCTCCCCATTTCTCTATATATGCAGAGAGGACATGGCAGCTGCAGCACATTAGCCCCAGGAACAATCACGGATGTGGCAGTCTCTCACCTGCACACTTGGGTGAGAAACGCCCACACCGCAGATCGCCCTGTGGCTCGCTACAGCCACCACGCCCTCTCCTTAAGCCGCAAGCGCGGTGATTATTTATTTAAAAACGAACTGGCCTTTGCTGGGAGAGCTGTGGACCCATAACACTACAGAGCCAAACTTTTAACTGATGGTGCTACACATTGTGATGCAGCAGTGTTAGCCTTTAATGGAATTAGGTTTTAGTCCATCATTATGTAAGGGTTTAAGTCCGTCACTCAACATGTGCATTAGTCCATCCCAGTGCAAAAGAATTAGTCTACCATGGATGCTAGTCCTTTATGAAAGTCATAAAGCAAATCTGACAGCTCATGACCTACAGGGTTAGTCGTCCATCATATAAGAGGAGCACCATTCCATCATGGTGCAAGGCTGTTAGTTCATCTTCTTTTGGGTTATTAGACCATTAAGGAACATGGGTAGTAGCCCATCATGGAGAAGAACATTAGAATCAATCTCATTCAGCGCGATGCTCCAGAATAACATCAAGTTCCTATAGCGTACCATACTACTCGGTAATTTACTCCATGTGTCTATAGTTCTATATGTGAAGAAAGGAACCAAAAAACAGATCGAGTAAATTTACAAGTAGTGTGGTATAGAATCGGACTTTAGGGACCTTCAAGTCATGATTCTACAATAGTTTGTAGTTGGGTTTTCTGTGACAGTTGATTTTTAATATAGCATGCCCCCCTTATCAGGAGTGTTATGTCAGACTGCCCCCCAGTCCACCATGGATTCTCCTGGCTCTCCAGATCTTGGGCTCCTTCTGGCTCAGCACTCTCCCCCCACCCCAGACTAAGAGTTACTGATGCGAAAAACGTTTTTTGTCTCCAAGGAGCATCTGACAGCTGCAGCTGATCCGGCGCTCGCGGCCCAGCGGACACCCAAGGAGTCACTTTTTTTTTTTTTTTGCTCTACCGGACTCTGAAGCTTTTCCTTTGCCAGTCCTGCCTGTAATTTGCTTTTTGGCTGCTATTAATGCACACATGGCTGCCGGGTGTTGTGGATGAAGCTCTCTTTTGTGATGAGTTCAATCCCCCACTGGTCCATTATGGAGCAGACACATCAAGCAAATGAGAGCTGTGATGTGGCGAGTGGGGTGAGGAAGACATGCCAGAGGGAGACTGGCTGGTGCAGGTAATTCAAAATAAACGTTCCCGAAGGAAAGATTTTACACTAGTGTGAAGGACTCAAGCCACCTCGCCATCTTATCACCTCAGACATTTTTCATAAAAATCTTGGGGCTCAATTTTCTTCTCTTTTCAAAGTCCAACAGTGGTATTCAATTGATATATTTTTGATATACGCTGATACTCAGAGCCTCAAATTAACTGAATCTGCAAGCCTCTGGAGTGAAAACCAGAGTACCACATAAGCACGAGGAGAGCATGCAAACTCAAAACAGATTGTGATAAGGCTAAGGTTTGAACCCAGGACAAGGGAACTGTGAGGCAGGAGTGCAAAGCACAATCAAGCTACAGGGCGAGTCAAAAAGACGTACCATATTTCAAACGTTTATTCTACAAAAATGCTACAAGATAAAATAAATTTCATTACGACACAAGAAACATACACAAAATAGATTTTTTTTTTCACTGTGTTTTAAAAATGATGTCTTCAAGGTGGTGGCTCTCATTAGCGATACACTCTTCGAGATGATTTCTGAACGCTCGCGTGACTCGTTCGGCCATTTCAAGGGGAATAGTGGAGATTATGTGGCGAATAGCGTCCTTGAGGGCTTCAAGGTTTTGAGGTCTGTGTGTGTATCCCGTCAATGTGAGAAGAAATCGCACAGAGCAAGATCAGGCGAACTTGAAGGCCACCTGACATCACCACACCACACAGGGAGATCAGCTTCCCAGGAAGCATCTCCCGCAAAACTTGCATGGATCTCCATGCCATATGAGCTGTTGCTCAATCTTGTAACCAGGCATCCACCACATCCATTTCTTCCAGGTGGGGCCGCAAAACGTTCTCTAGCATTTCAATATAACGTTCTGAAGTGATGGTAACCGTTGCTCACCTCCTCCTCAAAAAAGTAAGGGCCTTCAATGCCAAATTCTGCAACGGAGCACCAAATTGTAACACGCTCACTGTGCAGGGGTCTCTGATGAAGTTCACAAGGGTTGATTTCAGCGCAATATCGAAAGTTTTATTTACGCAGCCATTCAAATGGAAATGTGCCTCGTTGCTGCATATGATGATGGCATCTCAATGAATGCTTTGCAGAATGTTCGTGCACAACTCTCTACGGCTCTCCCAGTCTCTCTCAGCGAGTTCCTGCATGGATGGAAATTAAGGTCCTCATGCAAAGTCCTCCTCAAAGACGTGTTTGAAATGCCTAAGGCAGAAGCATGTTGGAGCGCTGAATGTCTAGGAGACTGCAAAATGGATGCCCTTACAGGTTGGATGTTTTCAGGCATTCGTACAGTCTGAGGACGGCCTGGAGATTTTCTGTTCAATGTTGTACCCGTCTGTCTAAATTTAGCCACCAACTGAAGAATTGTTTTCTGATTTGGGACGTCACCGTTAGGAGGAATGCTGAAGTGCATTCGGAAGGTGCATTGTGTAGTGATGATGGAGTCATTGTTTTTGAAGAACACTTCCGACAGCGAAAGCAACGGTGCACACCGGACCAAGGCATGTTAGGGACTGAAAACTACAAGGGATCGCCTATCAAAGGACCCCCCACACCCAATCCACTCGGCTGCCTCTACCTCGCGCAATGACCTTGAGAAATGTGGTACTTCATTTTGGCTCACCCTGTATTATACACATGTACCGGTAGAAGTTTGGCTCAACCATGAAGTGTACAGCACAGCTGCATCACATCTCCAAGTACCAGAGTACACAAGTACTCAAGTGTCACAACAAAGGGTCTGAAGTCTGGCTTAGATGCATCTTGTTCTATTGATCAGACAATGTATTAGAGGCATCTCAACAGAGGAGCTCACCTGTGGTCATTTCAAATGATTGGACATGGTTAGGAGAGGCACATACTTGTCTATAGGAGTTCCAACAGTTGTACAAAAACCAAGCCATGAGGTCGAAAGAATTGCCTGCACAGCTAAGAGACAAGGTTATGTCAAATAACAGATCTGGGGAAAGCTACAAAATATGTCTGCAGGATTGAAGGTTCCCAAGAGCACAATGCTCTCCATAATTCTTAAATGGAAGAATTTTGGAACATGCATGACTCTTTCAAGAGCTAGCCTCCTAGCAAAACTGAGCAAGGACCTTGGGTAAGAGAGATGACTAGGAACTCAATGGTCACTCTGGCTGAGCTCCACAGAACCTTGTATGGATAAAGGAGAAACTTCCAGAAGGACAGCACTTCAACAACACTCCACTGATCTAGGCTTTATGGCTGAGTGGCCGGGCAACAAATGAAAGCCCACGTGGTGTTTGCAAAGAAGGCACCTAAAGGACTCTCAAGACAATGAGAAACAAGATTCTCTAGTCTGATGGACCCAAGAACGAACTTTTTAGCCTTAAAGTGCATGTCTGGGGGAAAGCAGGCTCATCATCTGTGCAATTCCATTCCATTGGTGAAGTATGGTGGTGGCAGCATCAGGAACCTGGAGACTAAGCAGGGTTAAGGGAACGTTGAACGGAGTTTTTAAAGTTGGATTGTATAGGTGCATGCAGCGACGAATCACTTCACACAACTGTTCCTCAAATTAGCTCATGTTTTCTTATCTAGCACATGCACAGGACCGAGTGGTCACAAAATCCTGGAAGCATGCAGTTGTTAACACAAGGAACCACACATCACGACAGCTGACAAAAGTTGTCACACACACCGTAATGGACTCTTGCAGCAACACACCAAGTATAAACAGCCTTTAGTGCCCTAGCCAAAGCCCAGACTTGAACCCAATCCAGCATCTCTGGAGACCTGAAACTGACTGCTTGAGAGGATCTGTAGAGAAGAACAGCAGAAAATCCCAAAATCCAAGCATGCATAGCTTGTGGCGTCAGACAACAAATGACTTCAGGAAACAACTGCTGCCAAAGGGGCTTCACCAAAATACTGAATACTTGTGTCAGTGGGATAGTTTACTTTTTTATTTTTAATAAATTTGTAAAAAAAATGATTGAATTATTTTTTTTAGTATTGAATATTGCTTGATGAGGAAAAATATTAAACGATTTTAGCATAAGCCTACAAACATAAGAAAATGTGAAAAAAAAAAAAGTGAAGGGGTCTGAATACTTTCTGAATCCACTGCTCAAGTAACTGTGTGAACGTGTGTGTGGGCATACCAGGTGTGTGCATGGGCGTCTATCAGTGTGCTTATAGCCGTGTATTAGCATGCAGGTGGATGTACACATACAGTAGGTGCGCATTTATGTATATGTAAGTATGAGTAGTGGCGCTTTTAGCATGAACTCTGTAGTGGGCCATGACAGACGTTCCCTATGTGTGTGCCGACATCCCCAATGTAAACAGTAACATGCCTAACCAATCTTTGGTTGCTGTTTGACTGGGAAAATATTTAAGTTTACAAACCTTTCATGTCAGAAAAATAAATCTTAACAATGGGGTGCTGGTGCCAGGTCTGTCTCGACTAGCATCAGATCATTGTGATACCCTCTGGCATTGTCATCACCTGACAAAACACAGGCATAAAGATTTAATTTTAAATAAAGTAAGAGCCTCACAATCATCCATTGCTCAGGAAAATCTCTTGGTTATGAACTTCCCGAGATGAAATGGCAGCACCTCAACTTTAGAATCAAGTGGACTGAGGTTAAAAAAGGACAAGCAACAATAACATGGAGAGAGCATGCCGACGACGCACACCACATAACTTGTAGCCGCGCCAATTATTATAAGGGCAGGTGTGTGCTGGTCAGTGTACGGCCAGCAAACAATTAAAAAAAATAATTACTACATACATACTGTACATGCTTGTTTTACTGCACCAGGACTCTCATCAGACTGCTGCCTTCTTTAACATGGAGGATGGAGCACATATGGACTTCCTTGGTGTTTTTTATTTCAAAGATGCAGAATGCTGTGACTAGCTAATAAGCAAGGTAATAGTTAGACTCAACCTCACGGATTCCTTTCTTTCTGAGACACATTGCTCATTGCAGAGGAGGACAAAGCTCCCCATAATCCTGAAATGGACAAGTAGGTTGAAAATGGATGAGGCAGCTCGGGGAGTGCAGTGATTTGCTCCTGGAGACTTGGATGAAATCACTGCCCAGTAACAGTCTGTGCAAAGTTTGCATGTTCTCTCTGTGTTTGTGTAAGCCTTTCTCCTGGGACTCTGATATTCCTCAAAGACTTACTGCTGCCCTATCCAGGGTGGGGTCCTGCCCTGCAGCTCATACTGCTAGAACAGGAAATCGACTCCCTCCAGTAACACAACTGATTTTAATGATAGACGGATAACAGAACTCTGCTTTGGCCTATGGGGCTGTAAATGACATATGAAGGAGGTTCTCTAATGCTCAACTGAAAACCAGGCCATCAGTCTTCTTAATGCAATGTTAGCAGTGATGACCCTGCACATACTACAGTTCAGAGGGTGTGGGTCACAGCCCCAGAGTGGACAGCTGTCCCAGGGTGCTTATTTACTGACTGGCCCATGCTGGGAAGACGAGTCCTCCTTGGAAGGAAAGGAATCTGCACACAGGCGGTTTGATATTCCTCTGAAGTCCAGTTCTAGACCCCCCATGATTACTGCCCTTCCCGTCTCTTTTTTTGTTGATTTCCTTTCCTCCTGCCCCACTGTTCTGCTGTTTTTATACAATTCAGCTTAGCTCAGAACAAGGTCAAGAATTTAATGCCAGCAAAAGTTTCATTCATCCATCCATCTGTCCCTCAATCCATCCATGCATGAATGTCAGTCTTACCCTCTGCACCTCAGAATTATTTCACAGGTGGCAGAGTGGTAGTGCTGCTGCTTTGCAGTAAGGAGATTGTGGGTTCGCTTCCTGGGTCCTCCCTGTGTGGACAGCGCTTTGAGTAGTGAGAAAAGTGCTATATAAATGTAAAGAATTATTACTATTATTATTAATTAGAAATCCATCTAAGGCTAAACATGCTTGGAACTGGCCATTACCTGGAAGGGAGATAACCTACAAAAAGCCTGAGATGCTGTTGAAAAAGGTGGCAGTAGGCGCCTTCACGGAGGTCTGCGTGTAGAACACAATGTTCTAGTGCATTGACAAGAACATTGTGCTGTAAAAATGAGCACTGTCCTTCTAATGAGATTTAAAGCCAAGGTCCTGACTCTCTGTGGTTATTAAAGACCCCTGGCTATCTTTCGAAAAAGACTAGAGTGATTCCCGGCTAACTGTCCACCATTGCTTGGTTATTCTGTCTCAACACCCATCCCCTGTCCCTTATTGGCAACCTTCTTTCATCATCACCTAATAGCTTAATGTGGGAGTGAGCGTACTGGCATAAGAATGGCTGCCATCACATCATCCAGGTGGATGGTACACACTGATGGCAGATGAAGTGGATCCCCACTGTCAAGGTTAAAAAAACCACTATATCGATATAATTATTGTTAATTACATATCCTATCATCCATCAATCCGCCCATCAAGCCATCTCTCAAATCTATCCATTTAGCTCTCACTTCAAATCACTCCTCCACCCATCCATTCTTTCATCTATTTTTTCAATCTGTCCAGCCATTTCTCTGTCAGTCCATCTAGCCCTCATTCTTTCCATTCATCACTGTCTCCCTTTCTGTTTATTCACTCATCCCTCCATGTTTCCATGTGTCTTTCTATTCCTCAATCCAACGATCCATGTGTTACGCTGTTCCACCCATCTATTTTCCATACCTGTATTTTTTTTTTCCAGTATCAGGTGATGGGCAGCAGAAAGCATAAATCACAACCCCACCCAGAAGCGGGCACCAGTCCACAGCAAACACACTATCGCATAGGGCAAATTTAGACGAGCCAAAAAAAGTACGTAAGGGTTAGGTGTGTGAAGGGAAACCCACACAAACACAAATAGACGACTCCATGCAGATGGCGCTGCACACTGTCACTACTGGAAAGGCTTCAAAATGAAATTAAAAAAAAGGAACACATCTCTTCTTTCCCGATTCTCCATCCCCCCTGCTCGTGCACCCCCACCTCGACACTCCACATCCTATCTAGTTGCACACCCACCCCACCCCCACACTCTAAACTTCCAAAGGCAGCTTGATTAGATTAACAGGTGCAGTTTAGTTTTGGCCGGGGCGTGGGCCTCTCCTGTGCACTCACTCACTCACACACACACACTCTCCCTCTCTCTCTCTCTCTCACTCACTCACGCACTCTCGCTCGCTCACTTCAATGCCCTCCTCTACTTACCAGCTGAAAGGCCATTAACTGACGTGCAGACCAGTTTGGAAATCCCTTCATCCCTCTCTGTCGGAGCGAAAAAAGCAGTCAGTGTTCCGCCTGGAGAAGGAGAGAGCGAGAGAAAGAGAGACTGAGAGAATCATTGGTGAGTGCCGAACGACATTTATGCAGACACCACAGCCATGATTGGTGCACAGATGTATTTATAAATTTTAATATTTCTGGCTTTGCCACAAACTTCTGCATTTTAATGGACTTGTGGGTGGTGGTAGGAGTTGGAATAGGGGGAGGCTTCACATGATCCCATTTGCTGCTTCTCTATGCACACTTAAGCACAGCCCCTCTGCAACTCCACCCGCTACCCTCTTAAAGTCCGATATCTGAAAGCTTTACCACAAAATAAATAGTAGATATAACTTGATTTTTTTTTTTGTCTCTTTATGCAGTGGTCCTAGATTCCTACCTCGGGGGCCCAGCTTCCAGCTCACCTTTCACTCATTTGGCCATCTGGATTCCTGCAACGTGAAAGAGACGCCCTTCCCCAGGAGAATGAACCTAACTGGTGTTACACCAGCAGTGGGAAGAACTGAGAGCGGTACCAGACCGCTGCACCCAGGAGCTTAACCTCAAGTGCACCAACGCGCCCCCTTGCACTTCTGCATTCTGCTTTTACTTGAGACGTGGAAATACAAAAGAGGGCAACCTAAAACTGCCAGGACAGTTCAGTGAAATAAGAGAAGTGAAGTCCAGCCTGAGGAGCAGGCCACAAGGGGAGAAGGTGTGAGCAGAGCTGTCAAGGAATGATATGAGACCAGGAGGAGTGGAGATCTTAAGGGAGACAAAGAAGGAGAAGACGAGGACTTCATCCAGGGCGGCAGCACAGGGCACAGGAGGGCCTGCCAAACCATTACTGATTTTTTTATCAGTTAGTTCTTAAGTCTTTTTTTAATTGACTCCCTATATACAGTTTTGGATCAAAAGGATTTGTTCCATCAGCTTTCACTCTAAATGTTGCCTGCTTCAAATGTTTATTTTAATCGTTAATTAATAATTGGGCCTAATTAAAGGGTTCATCCTGTGGGGTGACGTGCACATTTACCTCTCCTCACACGGACACTAAAGAACAGCTTGCTTTTTTTACTTTTACATGACATCCATTCACGTTTTGCTATTTTCGTGTAAATGGTTGAGTCATTTATTTTGACGAATGGGCAGAGTTACCTTACGCTCATAAAAATTTATTATAGCTAAGCTTCTGTATTATTTCGGCTTGTTGCTCACTTTTATGTAATCATATTGTCACTACTAAACCACCATTTTTTGTTTACATTTTTCAGTCATTTATTTTCATCAAGGAGCAGTTTCGCTTCTGCCCAAAAACTTACTTTTATTTTAGATGAGCCTCAATATTATTTTGGCTTGTCGTGGACTTTGACGTAACTTAACTTTTCATTATTGTCACCCTGATGCATTAATATTTCTCATTTTCTTGTGTAAAATTGAAGTTAATTCTTACAGAGGGGTGGAGTTTACTTTTTGCTAACAAAACTTTTTCAGTGTTTATTATAGCAACATTATTGACTTGTAGATCAATGTTACGGAATACAATTTTTTAAAATTTTAGTTAATTTGTTCATCTTCTCTACATACAGCTTTATTTTTATTATTCATTACAGCTAAGCCTCAGTATTATTTTGGCTTATCGCTGAACTTTACATAACTTTTTTATAATTGTTACCGTTGTTACGCACATCTTTTTGTGTGTAAACTTCTGGGTAAATAATTTTTAGTAAGGGGTGAGGTTTAGCTAATGCCCATAAAACTTTGTTTTTAAACTTTACTATAGCTTAAGTTTCCACATTATCTTAACTTACTGCTCACCTTTACATTTAACTTTTGAGTTTTGTTAATCCTGATCCATTCACATTTGGCTTTATTTCAGTAAAACTTTAAATAATTAATTTCTACCAAGGGGCAAAATTTAGCCTATGCCCAAGAAGCTTTATTTCTGAAGGTAATTCTAGCTACGCCTCTGTATTATTTTGGCTTGGCCCTCTCTCATCGCTGTCCTCTCTGATTTACTCCACAACTCCTGGTCTGTTCTTCACCAAGCGAGGCTCTCTTCATCTCTAAACTTCACCAACTTTTATTTAGTGCGCTAAACCTGCCCACCTCCACCTGACCTTGGCACACCAGCTCAAGTCAGATTTAGGCAGGAGCAGCTGCTTACCCCATTCTCTAAGAACTTTCACAGAACACCGGCCCGTTGGCGAACATAGCAGAAGTTGCAATGTGGTCAAACTTCTTCATGCAAGAGGAAGAGTCAGGTGGAGGTCGTGGAGGAGCAGGAGGGGTCCGAGGGGGGTTTCAGGACAGGAGTCAAACGGGGCTACCGGCAAATCAGGCCTTACGGACAGCCAAGAAGGCAAGATCAAGCTGGCTTTCTTTGTGGCCATTGTGGGAGTTACTCTCACTGTTTTGGCAGTGGGAACAGAATTTTGGGTGGAGCTGAGCCCACCCAAGAACATGTACGATAATGAGACGTGTACATACATCCACTACGGTCTGTGGAAGAAGTGCCTCAAGAAACTGTGGGTGTCCGACATCGACCAGGAGAGAGACAGCTGCGGGCCAGCAGATCTGGCAGGAGGTAGGACCAAGGAGTTAGATGTCCATAAGTGCAGAACCAGGAAATGGACCAGAAATAGAAACCACATGAAAGGCTAAGGGGGTTTGAGATGACATCAAGTTTGAAAAGAATACTGACTACAAGGCTACTCTATGATGTGGAAATGGGTGGTGTTGAGGTCCACACAGGGTGAGGTACAAAGGACCATGGCAAGCCAGAATAGCATCAATAGAAAGATATGTGGAAATAGAAAAGGGGAAGGGGGGGGGGGGGGGGTAGAGGAAAGAGAGAGATGGGGAGGACTAGGATTCATTGTGCATGCCCAATATGAACAGTGTCTGGGACCATGAATCACTAAAGAACATCAGTGTAGTGAACTGGAGTATGCTTGGCATGTATGAGATAAGCACTGGACAGAACTGTTCTCCTTTAGGAATGTCCATGGACCACCAAAGAACATTGGAGCAAAGGAGTCTGGTTCTTTAAGAAGGTGTGATATAGTCACTGTAGAGGGTGTAGTCTTCCAAGCATGTTTGAGATGAAGATTGGGTGGGATTGTGGCCATCAAAGAATTTCAGACCAGAACATTTATAGTTGGTTGCGAAGCTGTGACCATGTCTTACACACACACTGTAGAGGGCTGGAAAGGATTGTGGTCCACTGGAAATGTCCATGATAAACATTTTAGTGATTGTTGCTTAGGCAGAACCATCATTAATGCTGCATGTGATTTTGCTTCACTGTGTTTATTAAACATGAACACTGAGTGAGACTATTGTCAACTAAACTGAGATAAACACCAGAATGCACTGGATGCTGCCCACCTGGCACATCTGAGATGATTACTGGGTGGAACTGTGGTCTTGTGAGGATGTCCAAGAGATTGGTAGGAATGTTGTCCACTAGGTGGCTCAAAGAGTAATGTGGACTGTGTCCATTGAACAAACTTCTGGCAAATAGTAGAGGTTGGCACTCACACCAGTAGATTCAGGGGTAGTTTCTATCCATGTGTGTACACTGTATACACTATGTGCTACGTACACATGAAAATAACCTTGACTTGAGCATATCAAATGAGAACATTCTAGAAGGATGTGGTCAACTGGACATGTGTGCCATGAGCATTATGTACGACTGTTGCTTACTAGGCATGTCAGAGATGAATTTTGGTTATGTTTTCCGTTATGTAGAAGAACAAGACCTAATGGTTTATGCACCCCCTAAAATAAGCAGGCTTCATAATTAACTAAGCAAAAGCAGATGTACTGGTGTGGTGCAACACTGGGGGGTCATTCCATGTGCACCCTTGCAGCCACTTAAGCCCTGTTACATTAGCTGATCTATTCCCGGAAGAAGAATCTCAAGTGGTTTCTGTCAAGATGAAACAGCAGGTGACCACGGTTGGGTTCTCTGTTGCTTAAAAGGCATATGACTGACAGCCAACAGCACAGCATTCTGGTAAAAGATAAAACTCTCCATGCTGATATGAGGGTAAAAAAATAGAAATGTATGAAACTGGCATTAAGGTGTCAAAACCTGAAAGCACAAAGGCCTTGGAGAAATGAGTAGCAGTAAAGTGAGGTGGGCAACCAGTGACTGAACCCATGTTGAAGGTAATTCTGACCATGGAGGACTTTCATGGTGTAGCCGCACAGTGGTATTGACAAAAATATTATCTAAATAAGTAAATAGATATGCAAACAAATAAACGTATTGTGAAAAGTGACAATAAATAATGCTACATGGACATAAATTGTTAAATGTTTTTTGTTACTAAATTTTTTATGTATTTAATTATTTCTTCATTCATTTATTTCAGTGACACCACAACAACATGAAATATGGCTGGAAATAAAACTGTCATTTTCACTCATCAAACCTGAGAAGTCTGGCTCTAGCAAGTACTCTATTATGATTGGCGTCAGTGAAGCGCATGCTCAGAGTTGTGACTGTGCACCTCTATGGTGGACACAGTACTAGAGAATGTCGCCCAGATCTGCTGTATGAAGCGGCTAATTTTAATTCATTAAGCCCAGAATTCATCAGACTGTCAAAGAGTCTGCATCTGCTGTATTTGTGGCACCTGATGGGTGAAAATTTATGTCCACTCTACTGACCACTTACCAATCAGAACATGATACTCACTAGCGCCCACCTTCTCAACTTTAGCGAGTGAAAATGGCAGTTTTCATTTCAAAATTTACTTAATTTTCTGTGTGGAGTCACTATAATAAATAAATTAGAAATAATTAAATACATAAAAATAAACAACAAAAATACTTCTAATCATATATGCTTGCATATCATTTTGTCACTTATTTGTTTAATGCCACATTTCACAATACATTTGCATATTTATATATTTAATGTTGTCCAGAATATTCCTCCATACAGTGTGGGAATTGGGAAAGATTTAAAAAGAAAGTCGACAGTGTTGGAGAGGAATGAGGTTAGAATCTGCTGGAACTGAGAAAAAAATCGATTCCCAGTCAGAGATCCAAGAGACAAAGACAGTGAGCAGAAGGGCCTACCAATAATAGCATCAATTTGGAGAAAGAAACAGACAAGAATGGGCCAAAGGGGTATAAGCTGTCTGAGCATGTTTGGAATCAGAAAGAGATCATTAGAACTGAGATCAAAGGAGCTGAACCAAGATGGGACAACTCGAATGACTGCAACCAGGCCGAAGACAAAGTCAGGAAGAATAGACAAGAGTAGGTGGTAGGTGGCAAAGGTGATAACCCAAAGAGCTGGCCAGCAGTGTATGGTACAGTGGCAGATCAAGTATGGATGGTCACCAAAATCTGGTAGAACTTTGTTCAGGGTAGAGGCCAGGTGGACAGATCAGTGTGAACTTGGCCATTACAGGTAGCCAGCAATCCACAGCATAGATTCACAGATATGGGTAGTCAAAGACGAAGACTACCGAAACAGGGCAGAATTCTGTTTAGGACAGAAATCAGTTGATCAAATGGAGAGTTTAGTGGTGTATGTGGAATGACTGATGAAGAGATTAAAGGATGTCAAGGCACAGAAGTTGTCGAGAGCATGTGGTGTAGATATAGAGTTGATCAATCAAGTATGGATAGTCACCAAAGCAGGACGTTGATCAGTTCAACACAGAGGTCAGGAGAACAGACCTGGAATTCAATTGGGTCCATAGTGAAGATGGAAAGATGGACAAAAAACTGAGAAGGAAACAGATACCAGAGCCTGCCAGTAAGGCTTCATCTTCTTGTGAGTGTGGGCTGGGTCAAGGAAAAATAATAGGAAAATACACCAAAGAGACACTGGATTGTAATGGGTTCAAGATGCAAGTCAGAGAGGGCATAGTTGGTGAAGATTTCATATGAGATGTGAAAGTGGGTATCGTGACATAGCTGTGGACAGACAGGTCAGATATGATGAAGAGAGAGAGAGAGAGAGAGGAGAGTGGATGAAACTGAAGGGTGAAAAGTTGGGCCGACCATGAACTGGCCAATAGCAGGACCGGGGTGAAAGGACAATAGAGATAGTCAAAGACTGGATGGACCTGTGCACAGAAATGGTCAAGGAAGAAGCCAGAAGCTTTAAGCAAAAGAAGATTAAGAGGAGACACGGATGAAACGTTTAAAATAATGAAGGGAATTAGTTTAGTGGATCAAGATGGTGACTTTAAAATAAGTTCATCAAGAACACCGGGTACATTTGGAAACTTGTTAAGGGTAAATTTTACTCAAACATTAGCACATTTTTCTTCACAAAGAGAACAATGGAAAAAGTGACCAAGTATTGCGGTAGACATTAGGGACTTTCAAAAATAGACGATGTTTTTGAGAAGAATTAAGTTGATGGGACTGGCAAGCTTTGTTGGACTGAATGGCCTATTCTCATCTGGACTGTGTTTAGCATTGGAGTACTAATGGTGTAGTCATAGTGGAGTTGCCCATCAGTGGTGGGGTGGTTAGAAAGACAATGCCGGAGGTGCAAATGGAGAGTTTCAGGGAGCATATGGACTTTGTAAAAGCAGGTACGAATCAGACTGAAACAATCAGGAGGCCGGAGATGCCCATTTTGGGCCTGTGATGTTAATAGGAGATGGCAGGAAGTGACCCTGCGCCAACCATTTATGATACATAGGTCAGTGTAATTAAAAAGAGACCGCGTGTACCTCACTGACTCTCTTTGCTGACCACCTTGGGTGCATATCAACACTGGCTGCATCCCAAGGTCCTCTAGTGGGTAGCTATATTCTTTACCAGTCTCCAGCATTGGAAGCTGTGGGCATTTATTTTGTTCTGCTATGAGAGGGGAAGAAGAATAGATTAAGGATGTCAAAATCAAAGGGGTTAGGGAGGGAGGGTGTAACATGCAGCTCTAAAGTGCTGCATCGTATTGAGAAAGCCCTGACTCGGGCGAGGCCACCCCCAGCACTGGCTGACCAAAGGCTTTCTCAACAGCATCTACAACTTCAAAGCCGAGTGGAATGTGTCTCTCTAACAGTTTAATCACTAAAAATAAACGTCGCCGGCTACACTCAGCTCAGCCGAAATATTTACAGCCCACAAGACTCTAGGAGGGGGAGCTTGATGACTTTTGATAGTGATGGGCCGTTTATAACTTAACAGAGCACAACAAAGACTGACTTTTTGAAACTGGAGGTCAGTAGCCCAGGCATCTGACAAGTAAGTGGGTAGAAGCAGTAAGAGACATCGGCACAGAGCAGTGGTCACAAGAGAGTGCATGGTGTGGCAGGAGGCAGCCATTGGGGGTTGTTTTCTCAGTTCAACATTCCTGCTGTCAGCAAGAGCAAGAGGGACAGGTGTAACGTCAAGGAGATGACATCTGTCTATGGGTGGAAATTAGATAGATTGGCAGACTTTACTGTCCGGTGGCTGTCTCCAACCAGCTCCTAGAGGGATCAATAGGAATTTATCTGATTGTCTTTAACTGGTTTCTGCACATGTGGTTACAGATAACTGGGGAAATTATTATTATTATTCCATATCTTGAGGATACATTTATGCAAGCTTTACAGGGTCATTAATGTCATGTGGACAGAGTACAGTGAAATTCTAACTGGCATGTGCTAATCATGCGGTGGGTTGGCACCCTGCCCGGGATTGGTTCCTGCCTTGTGCCCTGTGTTGGTTGGGATTGGCTCAAGCAGACCCCCGTGACCCTGTGTTTGGATTCAGCGGGTTGGAAAGTGGATGGATGGATGGATGTGCTAATCAAAGCAACTTAGACGTTCGATGCATAGTTTGTTGACTTGTTGAGGTTTATACAAGGAGGCAGATGAAGGACTTGTACTGACCACCAAAGCCTTGGCATGTGCAGAAGTACTCAGTGTGGGAACTGATAAGAGACAGCAGCAGAAAACTGACTTGTCTATCTACTGCCTTTAGTTTTTTATTACTCTATCTGTACATCGTCTACAGTTGTGTTCAACATTATTGGCACCATTGGTTAATTCAAGTCATGGGAGTTATGCGGTTCTTCTGTTCAAACTGAGGTGAATTGTTTATAAGGGTGCCAATCATCATGTCCAGGTCAAATTTTGTTTTGTTTTTTCAAAAATTAATATATTTAAGATGCACTGACCTCTTTTTTGTTGTACACCTTTGAGCATATTATTTAAATATTACAATGATATAAAGTTGGTGCATCTGCAATTATTTCTCAAGATATTGCACATAACAAACCTAAAATGCAGGGGTGCTAAAATATTGATAACTTTATGTTGTGTCTTTCATATCTATTTGTATCTTTATATAGTGCCTGTTATTTATTATATGACTATATCTTTCTAGCCATGTCTTCTATATATTGTCTTTATCACTCTATTATTTATTGCCTTTCATTTTTATTTATCTACAGTATATGTCTTCTATTCAGTGCCTTTCTTCTTGTATATCTGTCTATCCATTCATGAACAGAGGTGACAACAGAGAACTATAACACACTAAGGGCTGGTTAGGAACAGTTACAAGAAATGACTCACCTCTCTTACGCTCACACAGCCAGCATACATTCTCTTGCCCATAGTTCTTCATTCTGTAATTGACAGCTAGGAATGGCCACCTGTAAAAGGCAAAAGACGCACAAGGTTTACTGAGCCTCTACCACTCTTTAAACTCCACTCCAGTTCCTTCTTAGTGACATGCTGTCTCTAGTCCTGGTCTTCCTTCTCCCTTCAACATAGTGGGAGTTACTACAGCACTTAGGGACTAAACTGTGGCGGAGTCTTCAGCATAGTTAAAAGAGGCTTCTGGTGACACGTGAATGGAAGGAGTGGGGTCACAAAGTGTGGTCTCAGCTGCCAGATACTTCTGGCTTTTGTATTTTCCACTTAAAAGAAAACAGAACACATTTTGAGATATCTGGAGTTGCTCATCTGCTTCTCCTGAGTTTTTCCAATGCTGTCAGCTCAGACACAAAAAGGAGAAGGAGGAGGACAAAGAGGAGTGAACCTAGATATCAAGAGGCAACTCAATAGGAGCAGCTCAAAGACAGCAACAGAAAGTTCTCGTCTTACTTATCTATCTGTTTAGCTATGACTTTGACTAGAAGCATACTGTACATACATGTTGTAATGGTGAAGGAGTGTGAGGATTGGAGTAGATAAGTAGTACAACCTGTCCTGGCAGGGAGGCTCAAGGAAGATAAAGTCTTGGGAATTGCTGTCCCCAGCCATATATAAGTAGTTTAGGGTAATGGGGAATGCAATAAAAGGGACCACACAGTCAGAACACACATTACTGAGTCTAGAAGGGGATCAATGGCTATAGTGAGGCCCTTGCAGGACTATTTGGTTACTTTTGTTATGAACAGGGAACGAGGAGGCACTCTGGGCAAATGATCCAAGCTGCTGTATATGGTCAGCCAAGGCCAGAAGTGATTTGAGTAGAAGTACTCCGAGGTCCAGACTTAAAATAGACCACCTATCGGAGTCTGGGAAACTTGGCCTCAGGAGGATAAATGAACAAAGGTTCAACAGCTAGGAGCAGAAGGGCCAATGAGAGCATGCAAAGGTGTTGGAGGTGAAAATGTAGTGTTCCTCTTGTACTTAATGCTGTGTTAATAAAATAGCTTTGATCGACGGTCTTACAGTCCATCTGGGCTTCTTCTGATTTTGGGGACAGCTTTTTGTCTCCCCTCTTAAGACTAATAAATATATTACATTCTCAAAGACACTTAATCCAGATAAAGGGGGCTTGACCGCTATCACAGGAGCACTAGGCACAGAAGACAGGAGTATATTTGAAAACATGGATTAATGTGAGAGCTGGTTAGAGACAGCTAAAGAGTTCAAAGCTATTGATCTGTTTGAGAATTGGTAGACACAACCTCAAGAAAAAAAACCAAACAAAAAAAAACAATGAATTATCTAGGTGTTTGCCATAGGCAACTGTAGGAAATTAAACACTATTGATCTATTGAGGGGCTAATAAGAAACTGCTTCAGAAAATTAAAATCGATCTATCTAGAGTACCCATCAATCTATTTATGCTTATCGACAGAGAGGCAGAATGAACAAGAAATTCTGATTTAACCAGGAGTGCATTAGAGATTGGTAGAGAAAACTCTTTGCTTTTGATTTTCCTAGAAGTGACATGGTGGTGTAGGGGGTGGTGCTGCCACCTCATTGACCAGGGGGGCTGGATGTTATTTCCTCCCACATTTCCCATAATATGCTTTTTAGGTAAAATGGCAACTCCAAACTGGCGCAGTTAAGAGTGCCCCATGATGCCAATGTCAGAATAACATATGAGGGATAAATTATAAATAAAATGTCACAGTTCACAATGGACAAATAGTTCCATTTTTTCATGTGTGCTACACTGCTTTCTAATGGATCCAGCATCCTGGGTTCAAATCCCATTCCTGGATGTTTCCCACATGATTTATCTCCACATCTCCATGCACCACTTCCTCCCTCATCCCCAAAAATAAGCATTTTGGGTAACAGAGAGTGTGAGAGCCCCATGTCAGATTGGGGCTCTCTCCACTGTGGTTTTCTGCCGTGTGTCTACTGCTGTCTGAACAGTCTGAAGCCTCCCCCACCACCAAACCCCCACAACCCTGAACTGGGTAAGGCTAATAAGAATGTTATATTGTTGACCATTTTTTATTGTTAATGGCTAATGACAACCTCAGGAAAGAAAACAATCCAGGACCTGGTTAGAGGTAATTACAGGGAATTAGAATCATATGTACTGTATACTATAGTGCCCCTCACATGTCAAAAATTTAGAATAGCTGGTTAGAGCCAAATAAACACAATTAAAACCTAGCAAAGGTAAAAAAGTATTGAGCCATCTGTAGAGAAAACTACAGATAGTAAGAATCGTATTTATAATATAGCGCCTCTCACATCTAGTAAATTTAAAAGAATAATAATAATAATTTTTTTTTTTTTAATAATTTTTTTAATAATTTTTTTTGCATTTATATAGCGCTTTTCTCACTACTCAAAGCGCTCAGCAATTGCAGGTTAAGGGCCTTGCTTAAGGGCCCAACAGAGCAGAGTCCCTATTGGCATTGACGGGATTCGAACCGGCAACCTTCCGATTGCCAGTGCAGATCTCTAGCCTCAGAGCCACCACTCCGAAGAGGTCCTTAGAGCCAAATAGACAATTAAAACCTAGTGATCAGTGTTGATACTGACAAAGGACAGTCCAGGAAAGTAAAATAAATTTAAATTGTTAGCTTATTAGAGACAGGTACAGAAAATAAAATAATATATAGAGTATATGATCTGCTTTTATATATTTATAACTATCTAGCCAGAGAAAATGACAAATACAAATTTATCTAAGAGGTTGTTAGAGACGGATAAAGAAAATTAACAGTTATTGACCAATCATAGACAATTGAATTTTTTTTAAGTACTGTACTAGCTTCAGATCATCAAATTTAATTAAAAACAGTTGGGTTATCTAAGTCTTTAGGAGAAGAAGCCTTAGGAAATTAAAAATTTTAGATTTACCTAGAAGTTAGTGTGACAGAGACACAGAAAGTAAAATCTACCTATGCATCTATTATATGATGCCTGTCACTTACCTATTTATAACATAGTGCCTTTATTCTGTTACTTAATTATTTGAACAGTTAACTTTACACAAAAAACCTTAGAACTGGTTACTTTTCTTATGTTTGTTTTTTTTTCTATATTAGAGCACAGGTAAGTGAAGTGACTTGCTCATGGTCTCAAAGTGTCAGTAGAAGGACTTGAACCCACAACCTTAGGGTTTGAAGTCCAAAGCCTTAGCCACTATGCCACCCTGCCTTTATTCTACCTATGTTTAGAGACAATCCACAGGAAATTAAAAATTACCAACGTAACTAAGAACAGGCTAGAGACAAAACAAGCATGGGCATTGATACTACTAAACAGTAGAGGAGCTGCTTAGAGGCAGGTTGAAAACTGAAACAACACAACCCTCTGTCTGTGTCTGTCCACAAACTAGACATGGCAACAGGAAGGTGTTGCTATCTGCTGTACAACCATTAATGGAGATGGTAGAGACCAGACGATGAAATGTTGTCGATAAAAACAGACAAGGGTTGAAACCAGAAAGTCAGAACACACTATCATCAAGGCCAAACAAAAGTCCTAAATCAAAGTCAGAAGGTGAAGCTAAAGTTCTTGTACTAGGAAAAACGAAGCACAAATAAGTGTAGACGTAATTTTGAAAGAGTTACCCATTATCTCAAACACCAGGAAGGGAACTCTGCTGACCTTTAAACTGTCATACCAGTGAGTCACAGGTTATGTATGACCTCTGAAACCAGGCCCCCGGGCAGCAGGTCACAGCAACCAATCTACAAAATGGCAGCCTCTATGAAAAAAACAGAAGGTGTCAGAAAAAAAAAATCCTACTTTAAAAAGATTTTAAATTAAAAAAAAAAAAAAAAAACCAACACTAAACTTAGAATTGAATTGTATGTATTTTAAAATCCAGATCAGTGAGGAAAATAATCCAGAAAAACATAAAAGTCAAACCCACGTTAAAGCATCTGTCTATCAATGAACCTGGACATCAACTGGAGTTATCTGTCTATGCATCTCTACTACACAGTACTATATAGTGCCTTTCCTAGCTATCTGTCCTATCTATCTTATATAGGGCCTTTAAAATTCATATATATTTATATATTTAATAGCGTGCCTCTCACATTTATCTGCATGAATCTCTCTCTCGATAGATAGAGATAGATATGAAAATTCTGGTGCCATATACAGTGTATATATCTGCATTACAGTATCTTCACTCTCCATGCTATTGTTTATTGTATTGATATTTATTGTTTAGTTTTATTTTGGTTTAAATTCCATAAATTTCTTTACAAATAGTTGAATAACATGCTAAAAAAACAGACATTTGCTTCCTAAGCATTTGTGTCTGCCTGTCCCATGTCTACCGCGTATCTGCTCATGAGCACCCGACTCCCCTGAAGAGCTGAGAATGTGAAGACACTTACTGTGGGTGCCTTTGTTGTTTTTTTTCTTTACAGCAGCTTCTGGTGTTTATGGAAACGTGGAAAATGAGTCATGCCAGTAAGATCCCAGGTTGTAACATAATCATCTCTGCACTGTGCACATTGCCATATGTGTAATTCAGACTTGCGTGTTTATAACGTACAGGAAAATGCGTGTCATCTGGCCAAGTGGAATGGAAAAGCATTTCATAAACACACTGGCACACTGGAAAGCACAGATCTTAAATCCAAAAGAAATGGTCATGCGTCATTAAAGAAGTCTTACAGAAGTCTGTCTATCTGCTGCATAGTGCCTGTCACATCCATCTATCCATTATTCAGTTTAATTCATTTCTGTTCATGTTTGTATAGTTCCCTTCACTAAGTGCTATAACAAGTTCACAGGTAAACGCAGTTACAAACTTTAAACACACACCTAAACAAAGCACTTCCAAAACAATTATTAATGGAGCCCAGCACTATCTTCCCATTTGTCACACTATTGTTGGTTTCCAATTAAAGAGAGGAAACCGAAAACTCCAGTCTCCTCTTGGGGTCCATGGTCAGTTAGAACAGACCAAGTCTGACACGATCTCTCTCCTGGAGAACTTGGCTTACTGGCCACCCACCTTCTCGTTATCCAACAGTAAGGTCTGTGCTGGGCTCTCTAATAGATGACAGAATCTTCCCATCCTAAGATTTCAATGTCACAGGATCTCAGAAGTCTTTCCACAGGCAGTAAAACAGTGAATTTCACATGTGTGGATCTGTCTGATCATTCAGGAGGTGTATACCTGTTAGGTCACAAGTCTTTCTTTTGAAAGTGCAGTATAATTGTGAAGGATGCTTTATCAGATTTAGAGTGAGGATAGGTAAGTGCAGAAGTTTAAAAAAACTTATCCACAATACCCCTATGGATGATAACCCCCTATATGTCCATGTACAGTGCATCCGGAAAGTATTCACAACACATCACTTTTTCCACATTTTGTTATGTTACAGCCTTATTCCACAATGGATTAAATTCATTTTTTTCCTCAGAATTCTGCACACAACACCCCATAATGACAACATGAAAAAAGTTTACTTGAGGTTTTTGCAAACTTATTAAAAATAAAAAAACTTAGAAATCCCATGTACATAAGTATTCACAGCCTTTGCTCAATACTTTGTTGATGCACCTTTGGCAGCAATTCCAGCCTCAAGTCTTTTTGAATATGATGCCACAAGCTTGGCACACCTATCCTTGGCCAGTTTCGCCCATTCCTCTTTGCAGCACCTCTCAAGCTCCATCAGGTTGGATGGGAAGCGTCGGTGCACAGCCATTTTAAGATCTCTCCAGAGATGTTCAGTCGGATTCAAGTCTGGGCTCTGGCTGGGCCACTCAAGGACATTCACAGAGTTGTCCTGAAGCCACTCCTTTGATATCTTGGCTGTGTGCTTAGGGTTGTTGTCCTGCTGAAAGATGAACCGACACCCCAGTCTGAGGTCGAGCGCGCTCTGGAGCAGATTTTCATCCAGGATGTCTCTGTACATTGCTGCAGTCATCTTTCCCTTTATCCTGACTAGTCTCCCAGTTCCTGCCACTGAAAAACATCCCCACAGCATGATGCTGCCACCACCATGCTTCACTGTAGGGATGGTGCCAGGTTTCCCCCAAATGTGACGCCTGGCATTCACACCAAAGAGTTCAATCTTTGTCTCATTAGACCAGAGAATTTTCTTTCTCATGGTCTGAGAGTCCTTCAGGTGCCTTTTGGCAAACTCCAGGCAGGCTGCCATGTGCCTTTTACTAAGGAGTGGCTTCCGTCTGGCCACTCTACCATACAGGCCTGATTGGTGGATTGCTGCAGAGATGGTTGTCCTTCTAGAAGGTTCTCCTCTCTCCACAGAGGACCTCTGGAGCTCTGACAGAGTGACCATCGGGTTCTTGGTCACCTCCCTGACTAAGGCCCTTCTCCCCCAATCATTCGGTTTAGATGGCCAGCCAGCTCTAGGAAGAGTCCTGATGGTTACAAACTTCTTCCACTTACGGATGATGGAGGCCACTGTGCTCATTGGGACCTTCAAAGCAGCAGAACTTTCTCTGTAACCTTCCCCAGATTTGTGCCTCGAGACAATCCTGTCTCGGAGGTCTACAGACAATTCCTTTGATTTCATGATTGGTTTGTGCTCTGACATGAACTGTCAACTGTGGGACCTTATATAGACAGGTGTGTGCCTTTCCAAATCATGTCCAGTCAACTGAGTTTACCACAGGTGGACTCCAGTGAAGCTGCAGAAACATCTCAAGGATGATCAGGGGAAACAGGATGCACCTGAGCTCAATTTCGAGCTTCATGGCAAAGGCTGTGAATACTTATGTACATGTGCTTTCTCAATTTTTTTATTTTTAATAAATTTGCAAAAATCTCAAGTAAACTTTTTTCACGTTGTCATTATGGGGTGTTGTGTGTAGAATTCTGAGGAAAAAAATGAATTTAATCCATTTTGGAATAAGGCTGAAACATAACAAAATGTGGAAAAAGTGATGCGCTGTGAATACTTTCCGGATGCACTGTATCTTCTGGCTGTCCTGATCTCTCTGTCCATCCATTTTCACACCTGTGTTTTATTCAGCACTGAAGATGGAGGCTGTTCTTTACAATCAAGGAGATCTTGATAACTCTCACTGACCACTTTCAGAACCTTGTCTGAGGGCAGCGGATTCCCCTGGTCTTGACTGATGCCAAACTAAAGCCGACATATTTATACACATGGTAAGACAACTATTGGTTTACCCGTTACAATACAATACAATACAGTTTATTTTTGTATAGCCCAAAATCACACAGGAAGTGCCGCAATGGGCTTTAACAGGCCCTGCCTCTCGACAGCCCCCCAGCCTTGACTCTCTAAGAAGACAAGGAAAAACTCCCAAAAAAACCTAGTAGGGAAAAAATGGAAGAAACCTTGGGAAAGGCAGTTCAGAGAGAGACCCCTTTCCAGGTAGATTGGGCGTGCAGTGGGTGTCAAAAGAAGGGGGTCAATACAATACAATACAGTACACAGAACAATTTCTCAATATAGTAAGAAATAAAAAAATATATATATATATAAATTTTAGAAGTACAGAGCAGAATTTAACAGTAGATGATATATCCCATAATAAGATTTGTATTTGTATAGAGTCCTGGAGACCTCATCCTTCAAGCTGCCTCCCCCATTTGGCCATTCCACAGCTGAAACAGTGCTGGGCCAGCCAATCCGATGAAAGGACCCCTCTCTCCCACGATTCCTGCGATCCTCCATCTGGGATGACTTTTCCTTAGGCAGGCAAAACAACTTGGCAGGTGGGCCGTGGCACCAAGTGCCACATTTGAGTACCGAGAAGAAAAACAGAATAAGTGAGGGTTAGTATCCAATTATAACTGTCATGTTTCTTATGTTTAAGTGCTAATGACTAACAACAGAGATGCAGTCTGTACAGTTAATCAGCAGCTCTAGTCAGGATATGCTAAACTGAAGTAGTGAGTCTTCAGCCGGGATTTAAAAGCTGAGACCGAAGGGGCATCTCTTATAGTAGCAGGCAGACCATTCCACAGTTTAGGGGCCCTGTAACTAAAAGCTCGACCCCCCACTGTTATTTTATTAATCCTTGGAATCATAAGCAGACCGGCATCTTGAGATCTTAATGTGCGCTCTGGTTTGTAAGTCATGATAAGTTCAGACAAGTAAGCCGGACCTCGACCATTAATGATTTATATGTTAAAAGAAGGATTTTGAAATCTGCCCTGAACTTAACCGGGAGCCAGTGTAAGGATTTAAGAACTGGAGTTATGTGTTCGTATTTTCTTGTTCTTGTAATAATTCTCGCAGCCGCATTTTGGATTAACTGGAGGCTGTATAAAGAACAGTTTGAACATCCAGTGAACACCGCATTGCAGTAGTCAATCCTACTAGAGATAAATGCATGAATTAGTTTCTCAGAATCCTGTTTATTTAAAAAGCGCCTTAATTTCCTAACATTTTTAAGATGGAAGAAACATGTTTTGGACAACTTTGTAATATGCGCTTTAAATGACATGCTAGAGTCAAAGAACTCCTAGATTGCGGGCTGATTCAGTAAAATTGACTGGGATTCCCATTGAGTTAAATGATGACAAAATATTATTGTGATCAGCATCATTCCCTCCAACAATTAACATCTCTGTTTTATCTGTATTTAAAGACAAGTAGTTCTTATTCATCCACTCCTTTAATTCACTAACACAACTAATTAAAGACCACATTGGAGAAACTTCATTTGATTTAAATGAAAGGTATAACTGGGTGTCATCTGCATACGAGTGAAAATTAACATTATGTTTCCTAATGATAGATCCCAGTGGAAGCATGTACAGTGAAAACAGTAAAGGTCCCAGTACTGAGCCCTGCGGGACACCATATTGAACTTCTGTGTATAAAGTGTTACAGGACACTGCCTACAGCAGACCGTATGGGTTTAGAACACGCAGACACCATGTGGACTACATTAGATAAAGTAAATAAATAAAAATACTAGTGTTTCTGGACTTAGGTAAAAGGGTATTAATAATGTAACATAAAAGAGGTTACATAAAATGAAGTTTAAAAGGTGGAACAAATGATATGTAAAACTAGCTGTCCCCTGTGGCTCTACCCACGTAGTAGTGAAACAGGACAAACTTTAAAAATCAATAAAAAATTAAAAAAAAAAAAAAAAAAAAACATAATTCTGGCCAAGTGGAAAGTAGGTACGCTCCAATGTCAAACGTTGGCACTGTATCTGATCGTGTTCAGCTCTGATGAGAGAGGTCCCCCACGTGGAGTGAAAAGCACATGGCCGTGATATCTCTGGCAATCAGCAGCTACCCTCTAAAACACACGTAGCTCTGATCTCTCTCTCAAAAAAAAAAAAAGTCAAATGTTACTCCTTAACATTTTGTAGATGATAATGTCTGCTGAACAAACAGGTATCACTAGCTAAACCGAGGCAAGGTGCACTCCAACACGTGGCGAGAGGTAGAGCAACTTGAACGGAGGCTGGCACATGAGTGAGGAGGGCCCTGCCCCCCCCTTGGCCCACTGCGTCTCTCTTGGATTCACGCAAATAAATTGGTACCACAAGCAAACTATGATACTTAGCATGTTGAGAGAAGTTGCCAAATCAACCAGAATGTTCAAGCAAATTATAGAAAACAAACCTGATCTAAATCCGTTGAATACGTGATTCACGTGAAAAGCAGACCGACAGATGTTGGATTTTTTATATATCTATTCATTGCATTCGTATTCTGAGTCCCGACCTGATTGTATGGGTGGTTACCTACCAGGTAACGCATGTGGTTGGTCTGCCATTCGGCAAACATCCGCCACGGGGCCCTCTTCAGGTGCGAGAAGCAGATCATGGAATATTGTATAGTTTACTGTCAAATAATGCAAAGAGTACAAGACACGTGGTTCGCCCTTATTTGGGCTCATCAGGCGTACACACTCCACTGCTCCCCTTGCAGGGATCGAACCTCGGACGTCAGCGACAGAGACAAAGTCCCTTTACACTGTGCCATGGCGTGTAGTTCGTTTATTTGACAACCTGTAGATCGGAGTAATTACATTCATTGCATATTATATATACACATACAGTCAAAGTAAAAAATATGTGAACCCTTTGGAATTATCTGGTTTTCTGCCTGAATTGGTCATAAAAAGTGATCTGATCTTCATCTAAGTCACAGGTATTGATATACACAATGAGATTAAGCTAATGACACACAAAAAATTCTGAAGCCATTGTGCTATGGATTTGCCGCGATGTTTGGGGTTGTTGTCCTGTTGCATCACCCAGCCTCTTCTGAGCTTAAGTTGACAGACAGATACCCTCACATTATCCTGGAAAAATTGGTTAATAAACTTGTGAATTCATTTTCCCCTCAATGATGGCAAGCAGTCCAGGCCCTGATGCAGGAAAGTAGGCCCAAATCATGATGTTCCCTCCACCATACTTTACTGTAGGGATGATGTTGATATGCAGTGCCCTTTTTATGCCAAATGAAGTTCTGCTTGTTCCTCCCAAATAGTTCAATTTTGGTTTCATCACTCTGCAAAACATTTTCCCAGTACCGTTTTGGAGTGTCCATGTGCTCTTTCGCAAACTTCAGGTGTTCAGCAATGTTCTTTTTTGATAGCAGTGGCTTCCTTCTTGGTGTCCTGCCATGGACTCCTTTCTTGTTCAATGTTTTGCGTATACTGTAGTTGACTCGTGAACAGAGATGTTAGCCAGTTCTAATGACTTCTTTAAGTCCTTTGCTGTCAACTCTTCTTTACCTCATTGCTGACTTTGCATTGTGCCCTTGTGGTCATCTTAGCAGGGCGCCCACTTTTAGGCAGAGTAACCACAATACCAAATTGTCTCCATTTATAGACAACTTGCCTAATAGTAGACTGATGAATACCTGAAATATTTGAGATGACTTTAACACTTTCCAGTCTTATGTAGATGAACAATTCTCGATCGTAGCTCTTCAGACAGCTCTTTTGTGCGAGGCGTGATTCCCATCTGGATATGCTTCTTGTCAAACGCTCAAACTCAAACTTTATGGTGTTTGTTATGAACCAAAGTCATTCTAGGCCTCACCTATGAACTCGTTTCATTAAATGCGAAATTCGGACTGCAATGAGCTTTTTAAAAAGTCATTAGCTTAGGGTGCAAGTGAGGAGTTCTATTGTGCACTCAGCATGGCACTGTAGCAACTGTGCCCTGGGGGTCAAAGAAAGGCATGAGGTGCTAGCGTCTAAGCGGGTAGCCATTATCATCTGGCGCACGTAATGACATGACTGCTGTTTCAATGACCAGCACATGACACATGAAAAACTGAAGGTTCAGCCAGTTACTTCACCAACGGGCCAGCCATCACATACAACACTGTACAGCAAGTTGACTGATCAGCACCACTTTGCTTAAAATTAGTGATTCCTGGGTTGACCAGGCCATTGACAAACAGATGACGTGTGTGTTAATAGAATATAATTACTTCTGGTTAACAAAAGCAGTGTTGTTCTTGCTAGGTGCCCTCATTGCAATAGGAGTACTGTCAGTTGCCAAGATTACATTAGGAAAGCCGACCACTGCTGCAAATTTTCTTTTTATGTTGGTATGTACAACCAAATCATATGGAAACTGAATGTAGCTCCTTGTGAGTCATTTATGGCTTATAGCACAGCAGGCATGATGTAGCAGAAGTGTGGCTGACATACTCCTGACTTCTTGGCCAGTTCCCTCTGGTGGGTGTCTGTTGTCCAAAAACCAACTGTTGCTGGTTGGCATCCTACCCAGGGTTGATCCCCCCCTCGCACCTAGTGCTCCTGGGATAGGCGCAGGTTCCTGTCACCCTGAACTAAATGAGGCAGGCAGTGTGGAGTACCAGTAAATGCTTTGGACTGCAAGCCCTGAGGTTGTGGGTTCAAATCCTGCTACTGACACTGTGTGACCTAAGCAAGTCAATTCTCCTGCCAGTGCTTCAATTGGAAGAAACATTAAAAAAAAGAAATGTCACCAATTGTATCATAAATGTTGTTAGTAACTTTGGTTAAAGGCATCTGCCTAATAATAATAATTAATCATACCTAAGAATGTTACATTTTAGCTAGTTATTAAGTGATGTGACCCCCAGTGTTTAAGAAATGCAACTGCCAAGATCATGTGTGCTACCTCATTCCCTGTAACTGTGTCCCTGTGTGATCCATAGCAAGTAGCTTTACCTGCCAGTGCACACACGACAAATACGGGATGCACAAATCTGTCTTGGGATAGTCATCACTGTAGAAAGGTACTACATATAAATATTAAGCAGCAGAGTGTTTAGCCTCCCCCAGTGGTTCAACTATAAACATACTTTCTACTTCCATGACCATCAGAGTGAGTCTGAGTCACTTCACCCACCAATTCTCGCATTATAGATACTGAAGGACAAGTCTGTCTTGTGATCACTGTAGAAAGGCGCTAAACTGTCTAAAAATAAATTGGGCAGTAAGTAGTGTGGCTCTACCTAGTGGTTAGAAAATTTGCACTTCCATCCATATCACCGAGTCCGTGTGAGACCCTGAGCAAGTCACTAGTCAACATGCTAAAAATATGAAAGCCTATGTATTGTACCTATAAACTACCCTGCAACAGTGATCCTTGGAAAAAGACACTATATACAAATATTATTAAGTTGACAGTGTGATCCCCCACCTATTGCTATGTCTGTAAAGCACATTTCCCACACAGACCCCAAATGAGTCACCTGCCACCACTTCAAACATATGTGCCATACTTTTATACTGATACAGCATGATGGTCATTGTAAAGCACAAAGAAACCAGTTCACATTGAGACAATTCATTCATGTTTTAATGCCGAGTTGACGGAGTCAATCATTGTTGATGGGATTTGTAAGTTGATTTGGATAAATTCACAAGCAAACGTAACAAAAAACTTAATCTCATGGATAAAGTCCAAGTGTTTAGAGTCCTGGTGCTTCCTGTTTTGCTATATGGTTGTGAGACATGGACACAATCCAGTGACCTGAGACGAAGACTGGGCTACTTTGGTACTGTGTCACTCCAGAAAATCCTTGGGTACCATTGGTTTGACTTTGTGTTGCTCATGGAGTCCCAAATGAGGCACATTACCTGCATTGTGAGGGAACGTCAGTTACGGCACTACGGCCATGTTTCCCCCGAGGGTGATCCGGCTCGTAAGATCCTCCTTGTTGGGGACCGGACTGGCTGGACCAGGCCAAGGGGTCACCCACGTAACACCTGGCTGTGGCAGATAGAGGGTCATTTCCGGAGGGTGGGACTGGACCGTGTGTCTGCCTGGGTGGTTGCCAACCGGGATCCTGAGTCGTGTAGTGGCTGCAACAACACACTGTACCAGTGCATGCTCCCCAACTTGACTTGATGAATGGGTTGGGTTTGGGGTGGCACAGTGGATGGAGTTGCTGCTTCAAAACTGCAGAGACCTGGGTCCTATTCTCTCAAAATGCAGTTTAGACACCATATTTGAAAGCAAATATTGGTTATACTAAAACAGGTTTATTTTGCCATATTTATAAATTTATCCCATGCCATCACAGACATGTTAAATTTTGTACACTGTGCAGGCCAGAAAACTGCATTCAGGTTCTGGCCTGGATGCCTTCTGTGTGGAGTCTGCAACTTTTCCCTTTGTCTGTATGGTTTTCTCCAAGTATTCCCACCTATACTCCTACATGATGTTTAGGAGGACTGTCAACTTGAAACTAGCCTGATGTGAGTGAGCATGCCCATTGATGGACTGGCATCCCCATGTAGAACTGGTTCTTGCCTTGCACCCAATTGGCTTCAGGTCTCCACAACCCAAGCAGGTTATGATAACTTATGTAAGATACAGTGACTTTTGTGATGTTATGGTGCACTTTTCATATGTTAGATGACAAATAAGAAATAAAAGTACAGCTAACCTCAGGCAGCAGGTATGTGGGCAAAGAAAGAAAGAAGAAAGGCAAAAGATGATGCACAGAGATTGTTTCAGTATTTTAGTAGTAAACAAGCAGCCAAGGCCGAGGTGAAGTGCATCAGGCGTAGTAAAGAGGAATTAAAAATACAGACAGTGAAATAGCAGATGCTGTAAGCTTGTATTTTTCTGAGGTCTTCACAAGTGAGGAAACTGATAACCTCCCAGCAGTTAAAGGGACTACTAAGGAGGTACTGAGTGATTTGGAAATTGTAGAAAGGGAAGAGCTGCTCAGATTAAATAGGCTGAAATCAAACAAATCTCCAGGAACATATTTACCCTCAAGTTCTTAAGGAGGTTAGACAGTACAGTTATAAACCCATGAACATTTGTAAAAGAGCAAATATTAGCCACTATATACAAGGGGTGGTCAGGCTGGGCAAAATAACTAGAGGTTAGTAAGACCAATGTGCATCACAGGTAAATTTATAGAAGGAATTAATAAGGAAAGTTTGAACAGCACATGGAGAGAAGTTTGACTGAACAGTCAGCATGGGTTCAGACAAGGGAGGTCATGTTTTACCAACATGCTGGAATTCTATGAGCAAGCAACAAAAGGATACAATCAAAGTGGAGCGTAAGATATTATTTGTAAAAAGCCTTCTGAAAATCAAGATAATGCCCCACATGGGCATCAAACTAAAAGGAAGGTTAGGGCATAGTAAAAAATTGACTAAAACACAGGAAGCAGAGGGCTGTGGTGTGAGAAACCTCATCTGAATTGGGTGATGTTAAAAGTGGTGTCCCTGGGGCGTCAGTGCTGGGGCCGCTGCTATTTTCAATAAATACAGCGTAAATGATGTGGATAGGAATATAAACAATAAATTGGTTAAGACTGCAGATTATACCAAACTAGACTAACTGGCATCTAATCTAGAATCATTACAGAGGGATTTGGACAGGCTTGCGCAGATTTGTGGCTGATTAAATTTAATTGTAAGCAAACGCAAGTATTATACATAGGAAGTAAAAACATTTGAATATATAATGGGAGGTCTGAAAGTTGAAAGGACCCCTCATTAGAAGGAAATGGTGGACTCGTCACTGTCTACATCTAGATAGTGTTCAGAAGCCATTAAGAAGGCTAACAGAAGGTTAGCGTGATGTGTAGAGTCACACAGCCATGTCTTAGAAGGCCCTATAACATACTAGTGAACTAGGAGAATTCACCTGGAGTGCCATGTGCAGTTCTGGTCTCTGGGCTACAAAAAAAAAGGCACAGTGGTGCAACAAAAAGTCCAGAGAAGAGCAAAAGGGCAGATTCCAGGGCTACAGAGGATGAATTATGAGGAAGGACTAAAAGAGCCGAGCCTTTCCAGTTTAAGCAAAAGAAAGAGACATGATTGGAGTGTTTAAAATTATGAATTAGTCCAGTGGATTTACACTCTTACTTTAAAACAAGTTCATCAAGAACACAGGGACACATTTGGAAACTTAAGTGTAAATTCTGAACAAACGTAAGGAAGTTTTTCTTCACAGAGAACTACAGGCACTTGGAATAAGTGACCAAGTAGTGTGGAGCACAGTGGGACTATAAAGACATTGAAAACTCAACTTGAACTTATTTTGAAGAAATCTGGTAATTAGGATTGGCAAGCTTTGTTGAGCTGAATGGCCTGTTCTTGTCAAAAGTTTATCTAATGATCTAATTGCATTAGTTTGACAAACCAATGGTTTTGAGGCTTCCACAGATCAGCCTGCCTTGTTAGCGCAATTTCGTTATTAATAATTCCTATGTTTAATTGTCCAGTGTGAGTGAGACTGCCTGCTGATGGACTGGCATCCTCTCCAGGGTTGGTTCCTGGCCTTGCACCAAACACAAACAAAGGAACAAACTCTCTACAGATTTTAACTGGCGATAAAATGAATGGATGAAATGATACCACCTCACCCCACTAAAGAAGGGAATGATGCTCTATGAATAAGCAGATTTACTTTGAATGTGTCTGTGGGTTTTTTTTTTTCTTCTGGGTATTCTGATTTTTCTAGTAAAACAAAGAAGATGTGCCTCCAAGGGTAGTGGCCCGGTGTGAGCGAGATTGTCCAGTGATGGGCTGGCATCCTGACCAGGATGGTTTCTCATTGATGCTGTCAGGTTTGGCTCCAGTGCCCTTTGACCCTACAATTAAATTATGATGGAAGGACATTAAAACTCCCAGAAAAGAAAAAGGAAATCTCTTTAATGATAACCCACAAGTGTCCCACTAGACATGACTTCCCCTGTTCAGTACATAAAGCGCCACCCACTTGGCTACAGGTTTACTTTTGTAAGGGCTCACCGAGGTTCCTAGCACCAAATTGCTCACTTCAGTGGCCCAGTGCTTCAGTTAAAACTGAAAAAATAAAAAAATAAAAAAATCATAGCAATCAGGAGTTACTGTTTGTTCTACTGAAGTGTATCTATGGATTTCTGATGGTCCTGGGTGGTTCCTGGACAGTTTATTCTATCCCATCTTCTCTCCTCTTCAATCACATCTGACACCTTTCTACATTTTTTTTTTTCCCAGATGCTAACTGCTCTTATTTCAAGTTTTTCACAACTGGCGAGAATGCGGTCCTCTTCCACAAAAGCACCAAGAAAGGTGAGAACTAACAAGTCGGCCTTCTGGAGCACTGGGTGGTGGGGGTGTGCGGCGCCTTACAAGACAAGGCTTAGAGGAAATATAAGAAGGGGGACTCTTCAGTTGGTCACCCACAGACCAGGAGAAATAAGTGTGGAACCCCTGAACCAGCGACAGAGCACAAGAGTTCCCTTTAGGACTAAGGGGATCCGACACTTCGGCAAGGTCTTTGAAGGGATCAGTGCCCTACGCAGAGGACAACTAGTCACATATTGATGCTTTAAAAATGGAGCCTTTTAATTAGTGTCATTTGATTCTTTTAAATGGTCACTGTTGACCACTGACGTTTGGTATCAGACGCCTCGCAGTCGCTTGACGGGTCCTCCCTGCGTGGAGTTTGCATGTTCTCTCCGTGTCTGCGTGGGTTTCCTCCCAGTCTAAAGACCTGCAGGTTAGGTGAACTGGCGATCCTAAATTGTCTCTAGTGTGTGCTGGGTGTGTGGGTATGTGTGTGTGCCCTGCGGTGGGCTGGCACCCAGCCCGGGGTTTGTTCCTGTCTTGCGCCCTGTGCTGGCTGGGATTGGCTCCAGCAGACCCCTGTGACCCTGTGTTAGGATATAGCGGAATGGACAATGACTGACTGACTCTTATTAAATGGTTACTATACAACTGACATTTGATTATTTTAAATGGTCACAAATGGAAATGTAGGAGTTAGAATCTCATTACACATACAAAAACAAATGTGTTCAACCCTTGGCTTTTTTTAAATGGTCACACTGACCAGAACATATTGCTATTGTCACCTTTCACTTTTAAATGGCCACTATTGACTACTGGTGGATTCTATTAGATGGTCACTATTGACAATTGACTTCTGAGAAGAGTATCTTAAATGGCGATTACTACTGATGTTCAAAGCTACTGACTATTAGCTAACTGACATTGGACTCCTTTAAATGTCCACCACTGACATCAAACTCTTTTAAACTTACCTTCATTGACAGCTTTAAATGGCCACTGCTGGCATTGGACTCTTTAAAATGGCTGCTATTAAATACTGGTATCTTAATCTTTTAACTGGTCCCTATTTGTTGACGACATCAGACTCTTTAAAATGGTCACTGTGGCCTGGGGTCATCACTGATAGCTTCCAGGGATGCAACGCTTGTACGAGGAATTGTTGTAAATCATGGAAAATTGTAAAGTAGATGCCTTGAACCTTCCTTTGGACAGATGGACAAGGACAACTACAAATACATAATTCCAGGACGACATGTCAGCAAACCAGAGGTGGTCTGACCTTTAGCAAGAATCTTGAATGGGTTCTGAGCATTAAACTGAGTCACTGTATACCTGAGGCCGCGAGACGTCTGGGGTTGCCGATGCAGAAAGACTCTTGGGATGAGTCCCTGTAGACCCGAGGCCAGTAGTACAACTGAGATCTGACCATTTTGGAGATCAGACATGGGATCAGAGCTTTGGCCTGGGTCACCCAATATTCAAAGCCCCCCAGTGAAGCACATGTCCACTCAACTGTACTTGAGTCTGACCATCTGGAGGATGTCAGATAGGTCCAGAGTCCTGGATCAAGTCATTGTACATAGACCTGTCCCATGTTTACCTTTGATGGTGTGGCAGGTTGGATGAATTCTGGCAGCCTGTTTAGACTTGAACCTCAGGACAGACGACTACAGATTTGGGGAGTGTGGAAAGTGTGAGGACGAGGGTCTATAAAGGTAGGTGAGTGGCCCCTTCAGGACGCTCCTCATGCTCATGTATTCTCTTTTCCCTCTAGACCTTCACATCGCGGCTGCCATAATTGCTCTGCTAAGTATCACCTTCATGATCCTGGGTTCGATCTGCATCACCATGGCGCTGAGTAAGGCAGTCGAGTTCCTCCTGAAGCCGGCCTCATTCTTCTTTATCCTTGCAGGTACCCTTTATCTTAGACTTAACCAAAGTCTAGTTATTAATGTTGACCACTAAGCAGGGAGCTACCAATAGTTTAAAACTTGCAAAGCACAGTTACCCAACCAGCTTTAAGTAATCTGTTCTCAGCTGCTGTAGAATGTGCCAGAATTCCCAAGGAGACCAAGTAGTGGCAGATGCAGCATTCCAGGCTCCAAAGGCAACTATTGGGCAACTCCGACTAATGACATACAAACTGTGTCGGGTCTCAAAGTTTTCACATTCGGCCACTCCATCTGTGATGCTGCTACTTTGTAAAACACACAGCCGGACTGACTGCGACAAAGCTAATCATGAAGGAGCACAACTGTCTGAGCACACGTCATTGCTCACAGGGCGCAGCTGTTCATTTTGTCAGTGAAGCAGCGCCAGACGTCACCAGCTTTCACAAGACAGTAAGGAGGAGAATCTGTGATCATTCGAGGACCGAAATGAAGAGCACAGTTTCCCCCAAAAAAAAAAGTTTTCAGGGTTGTGGGGTTAAAGACAAGAATCAGCACAGGACTGTATGTTATTTCATCGCAAGATACCCTCGGGCACACACCTAGTTTTATTATGCCAACTATGTATCTTAAAAACCCACTCAGTCCAATTAGTTTCATGCAGGTGCCTGGGCCCAACAGAGTGGCATCTGGTTCATAAAGGGAACCAGCCCTGGACAAAGTGACATCCAATTCCAGGTAAAAATCAACGTTCATCCATCCATCCTATACTGAACAAGATTAATCTCACTCAGAGTCCCATGGAGGCAGAGCACAACCTACCCAGAATGAGCTACCCATTCACCCACACATAATAAAACCCCATTTCAGAGCCTAAGATAAGAGCACAGGATGCAAAGCAGGAACCAACTTAGAACAGAATGCCAGTCAACTTTAACTTTAAACGTGTGTGATACAGGCTGTCTAATCATAAAGTCACCTTGTGTCACTGTTCTCAATCTTTAGTTTTTTTTCATGTTTTGTGCTTCCTCAGTTCCAATACGCTATTTTTAACTTGGCGGTCTATTAGTCTTTGCTAGTACTGACCAAATCCTACTCCGACATCAATCTGTGTCCAGCAGAAAGACCTGATGGTACACAGTGGCACAAAGTAAGGAGTCCCGCACTGGTTTAGACAGAGGCAAACACAGTCAGGTGACCCTAGCCGTGCACTTTTTCGACTTATTAGCTCCATTAAAGGTTTACATGCCGAAGAGCAGATGTGGCGTAATCACTGAACACTGCATTTCAATTGTGTGCCTGCGGACACGTCAGGGACCCTGTTGTGGGTGCTCCTGTGAAGATCAGCAATTGGTTAAAAACCAACACACTGCTGGCACTGTAAGCAATGATTCCCTACAGTTGATACCCCGTGGGCTGTCACGGACATTGTAGATCTCATAGAAAGAAGTCCTCATAAGTCAGCACGGTAAACACAACAGATGGGCGTGTCATGAAGGTTATGTCACCATGTACTCCAAGGTTTGCAGGCCACTTTTTGTGTGCCACCTAGCAGCTTGGGCACAAGAGCCCACGTGGAATGTGTGGTCCATTACTAAAGATAGAATATCGCGTGACTAGAAGAGATGCTAAATTATTTCCCTAAATCCTTTCATTAAATTATATGTTTTTGGTTTTGTTCTGTTATTTACTGATTTATTTATTTATTTGTATTTGCATTTGTACTTGCCTGAACATTCTAGCAACCTGCCTTGAGTTTCTGGCTCAGGCACCGTACGATCATCTTGTGCTCATTCCAGTGTCCTCCCAAAGCCAAAGATATACATGTTAGGTTGACTGGTGGCTCTGAATCAGCCATGGATGAGCAAGTACAGTATATAATGTATAAATGCCCTAAGCTGGGCAGGACCCCCATCTGGCACTAATTTGTATCGTGTGCCCAGTGCTGCCTTGATTTCTTTTGGCTTCTCAGGTTAGTATGATGTCACAAATTATTGGATGGATGACGTAACATTCTGAAATTCAACTGATCCAATTTAGGGTATGTGGCCAGGATGGCACCAGATCCCAAAAGCACCAGCATGAATGTGGCCTGAGGAGGACACCATCTAATGAAGGGCCCACACACTGACACTCCCTAACATGCACAACTTACCACCTCCATCTCAAAAACAAGCAGGTTAGTTTGAACAGCAACTCTAAATTAGGAGGTGTGCCATAAGGAGGGCTGGCATCCCATTCAGAGTCGATCCTGATGCTGCCTGGATACACAGCTACTCAAAATGCTGTAATGAAATAGACAGTTAAAAAAATGTACGCACAGACATCTCCCGTTTACAGCGGACCACTTACTTGCCCAGAGGGCCAATAAGAGGACGCACTGATCAACACCCTGGAGCTTTTTCCGTCATGGCACACAGCTGCTTGACGATCACCTTTGGCATACTGGACCTTCTTATACTTTAACATTAAAGACACTGAGGAAAAATGGCACTAACAGGAATAAAATAGATTGGACTAAGGGACCCTAGGAGAGCAGGTTCAATGTGCCTTAAAATGTACTGTAGCTGGCATCAATCATTTCTAAGCTGCCCTACTCATATCAGCCACTGTAAAGCTTTTGCATTTCTGAGTAACATGCCTGCTCAGCCCCTAAGCTCAATTGACCTTAAACTGAGTGGGGTTGGGTTCAGGGACTGGATGGTGTTATGGACCCAACTTTAGACTAAAGCTGGAATATATTAGACAAGGAGGAAGCAGCGAAAATGCCACAATCTCGGCTGCATGGCAGTTCCTTAGTTGGCACAGCAATTGCATCTCTCTTCCTCCTGATAGAGCCATCAATACATTAACAGTAGGTTATTTTAGTGGGATGGCATGGGCAGCCACCTGACTCCATAAATCCCAGAACCTCCAGTATGTCACTGTCTCCTGCCTCACAGATTTTTTGGCTCACACATTCTGACGCTCTCACCGGCTGTAGCTTCACATTCCCCTTCTTCTCCTGGGCCTAAACAAGTGTTGGGTTGGCATTTGAGGACTGAGCTACTTGCTAACTGGATGGAAATATTATGACTGACATGTGTGATGCCCAATATATTTTTAAGCACTTGTATGTGACCTGCTGGGATCAAGGAGAGGCGGACATCTTAAGGCAGTGTTACCAAGTCGGCGGCAGTTGCAGCATGCGCTCATGAAGATCAGTCATTCAGTCTGATGTACCCAGCCAATCACTCCAACACTTCTGTCTTTAGTTGTTAAGGGCAGGCCCTGTGTACATGAGAGTTGACAACCAACAGATGCTCATCTGGAAGTACAATACACAGAATTCAGCAACAAGGATTAAGGAACACATGGGCTTTGGACCTCACAAGAAGGAGAGAAGCACATTAATTTGATGGGCCAGGACTGCAGCTGAACTCACCTTAACCTATTAACCCTTCAAACAGTACCAGCTCCATCAGGCAGCAAGCTGTAGTCTGTCAGAAACAGAGGCGAGCAAGAATGTAATGCAAAGTCATCACGCAGTCACTGAACTTGACATGCCAATGATTTTCAGTTATGCATATTGGCACCGTCCAGAAAAGAGATCAGCAACTGCTGTTGTCAAGCCTGACATACTCTACAACTAGAGGTTGCATAATGTGCCATTGGCCCTACCTAGCAACAAAGGATGCCAGTCAAGAGCCCATCATGGATGGTTACCATTCTTTTTATTGACACACTGCATATGAAAAGCACACCTCATAAACATTTGTGCCTTTAATGAGATCAAAAACACAATGTTGCTATTTTGCGTCCCGCATGGAGCCCAGCAACTGGCGTTGATGAAAAGCCAGATGAAAAGACATTAATAAAACTGAAACAACTGGCACATAGAAAGTACATTAGGAAGAGATTGTCACCAATCACTGTGTGCTAATGACAGCAACCATCTTTGAAAACTTGACTTGTGTGTCAAGCCTGCAGTGTGGCCACTGAATCCATTTAATCTCGTTTTCAGTGGCACAGGAGGTTGGAGGAAATCCATCTCAGAGCACACACATCCACGGTCACTCATAGAGGGCCAATTTAGAGCTGCCAACTGACTTAAGCTGTTAAAAAAATAATTTAAGACTTAAATTCTTAATGTGAATGTTCAAACTGATCTTCAGGTTGTTACTCACTTCTTTGGTTTCTTTAATAAAACCTCCACCTTGGCCAACTGGCAACATTGGGTGGGGCTGAGCAAATTGGTCAACTGCCAAAGCACCATCTGCTAGCTGTGACCTGTCATTTACCTGGCATTTGACTCGGTGTGTGCGTACATTGCCATAATACACTGTGGTTACGATACAATGGATAGCACTCAATTTGTGAGAGAGTGAAGTGACACTGGGGAATAACTCGATATGAATAATTATCAATGGGAATAATGAGGGCCTCCTCTTCCATGGCACATTCTGAAGATGAGGAACGCAACATTCAGGTACAACCCAAACAAACATGGTAAGAAAATAATACAAGGACAGCAACTGAGCCACAATTCAAACACAGGCCTGGGAAGCTGTGACACACCAGCGCTCACCAACCACACTGCACCACAGCTCTCAACATTTTGTCATAAACTCAATTTATTTTGTAAAAGCATGAAATCAATGAATAAACAAACCAATTAAGGTATCCAAAATATGCCACTGAAACACAGTGTAGGGTGGTACCAGAGTTATGGTTTGTATCCCAGATTCAGTTGCTTTCAATGCAGAGTTTGCATGTTCATCTGGCACTTTAGTTTTCTCCTGTACCTTCAGTAAACTGGCCAGCTATGAGGTCAGCTGATTGGGTGTGAATGCCCCATGAGCAGGTTAAAAAAACAATTAATGAAATAGCCAGCTCAGTCGCCATGCATGTGGAGTTGGCACATTTTCCTTGTGCCCATATTGGTTTTCTCTTGTTTTCCTTCCAAGCCTTAAAAGAGCCACTTGTGTGGGTCAGAGGGAGCTTGCTGATTGACAGACTAGTGCCTAGTTCAGATCTGGGTGCCCTTCTGCCACAGTCTCAGCTTCCCTTTGATCCTGTACTGCAACATTTAGCTTTTAAAATGAACAGGTGGATTGACCTAAATGTTAAAATGAAGAACTGTGAACATAAGCAGCACAGAGGACAGCGTAGCCAAGAATCAAACCCAGGTCTCTGCTGATATTTTCCCTTTCTTGCTTCTGGACATTCACTTATTAAAATGTTCCCCTCTCCCTTTAATGTGATCGATTAGCGTGGGAGGCCGTTCTCCTGCCACCCGGCACGGTGCTAATAATGACTGATGCCCTCTCCCTCCTGCATGATCGATTAGTATTGAGAGCTGCTCTCGCCATGTCATCTGTTCCATTAATATTGAGTGCCGCTCAACGTTGTAAAATGAAGAATTAATATTGACTGATACTCCCTGAAAAGAGCCTCCTCCGGCGTTGTGGAGGAGGATCGACAGGGTGGACAATACTCTCTGCACAATATTGGGGAGTGCCCTGCATGTCAAAATGTCACCTTCTACTGGATGCTGCTCTCACTTTAATGGCATCACTTAGTATTGAGCAATGAACTCCTAAGATCGGTGGCCAAATGAAGTGGACAAAGTGGATAGTGTGCTCTCCCCACGGCTAGCCAGCTGACCAGGTTTCCTTGTCACATCAAATTATCAGTCCTCACCGAGGCCCTTCACTCTGCACCGACAGCCCAAGCTTAAAAAACGAGTGTCAGACTGGCGCCTCCTGCTGACTGCTGCTGTGTGTAACCATTCACACTGCCTAATGCTCACCCATTTCAGGTCTTTAAAGTAACCTTTTGTCTTAGTCTGAATGTATGACGTGACAACTGCCCACCATCTGAGCCAGCCTTTTCCATTATGGGAACCTGGAGGGCTAGCCAGGCAGAATCAGATGCAAGAAAACAACCCTAAAATGGATGCAAGTCCATCAATGGACACTCAGTTCTACCAAGCCAATTGATCACCAAAACGTGTACATCATTGGCATTTGGAAGAAAACTAGAGTACTCAGAAAATCCATACAGACAGGCAAAGGACTGGGACTTGATCCCAGATCTCAGAAAAACCACTGTGACATAAAACAGCCCTGGTCAGCTAACCACATACTGTATTTGAATAATCTTCCTTAGTTTACTCCAAAGGACAACACAGTGGCCTGCCAGTTAGTGCTTCTGCCTCTTGGATCTAGGGTCTTGGGTTTAAATGGCATACTTATCTATCTATCTATCTATCTATCTATACTTGGGTTTCCAAACATGTGGAGTCTGCATGTCACACCTGTGTCAGAGTGTGTTTTTCTTGGTGTGGTGTGGTGTTCTCCCCACACTCCCATGGGCCCCACGCTGGACTGACTCCTGCTTAGTATTCAGTGCTACCAGGACAGTCTTGAGGTTTCTGTCCCACTGAACTGGGCCTGTTTGAAAGTTTTATGTTGAATCATACTGCCATGTGCTTTGTGATAATGCTAAGTGAAAAGCTGGTAACATGAAATTTACTAAGTGCAAAGAGATTATTTGGAACTTTCACTTGACAAGTGGATTGAGGGATGTAAATAGGGCACTAAATAAATAAATGACTGGAAGGTCTATGATATAAGAATTCCTTGATAAACCGTCACGTGGACTGTCCATGCAGAACCCTAAGAAAGCCTATTGGGAAGAGCGCTATAAAAAACTAAATTCCAAAACCAGCCTGGTCCATGTCAACTGGTCAGACTACCAGTTAGACAGAAGGAGATCACCACCTTTAGGGAATGGATGCTCATCCACAGTGACAGCCGATTGTCACATTCAAGGCCAGTACTGACTTTAGTCAACAGTCAGCTGACAGCTTCTGACCTATCAACCAGTCCTGCATCTTTCACAGCGGGCATCACGGTGGCACAGGTGTAAGCACTGCCACATCCCAAGTTCAACTCATGGACTGGCCACTGTGGTCTAATCCTTCTACTTCACTGTCCTCCCACAACCCAAAAATGTTTATGCTAAGTGGTGACACTAAATGGGCCCACTCTGGGTGTGTAGTTTAGTGTGCCATCATGATAGGCTCTGCCACTTGCATAAACCGAAAGTGACATTAAGTTGGTGGTCAAACACTTCCAGAAGTGCACAGCAATAAAATGAAACCATTTAAATACAAGATTAATGATGGGGAAATGCATCTTACACAATTTGACAGTGGGGCCACCTAGTGGCTTCAGCATGCAACTACGAACCAGTAGGTTATCAATTCAGTGCGTGGCCCCCACGGAATCACTTCACTTAACGTTGCTCATGTCATTCACGTAAAGGACAGGATGGTTCTTTACATATTAAGTGTTCAAAATGGAAAGACGTTGAAAAAAATTACTGTAAGTCAGTCTTACTTGGTTTATCAGGCAACAGTGGTAATGTGCACAATATGAAAAGGTGCAATACAACATTTTTTAGGTTTATCAGTCATTTATTGTTCTTAACTTGCAATAGTGAGACGAAATGGAAGGGCATTCTACGTATATATTTTTTTTAAATTTGTACTTGACAGTCGGTCACAATTGGTTTGTCAAATGGGAAATTATGCTATTGTGCTCAACATAAAAAGGTGCTATATCAAATCAAATTTTGTGTTTGACATTGCTTTTTTTCAATAGGCAATACTGTGCTTGTGCTCAAAATGGAAAGAAACTTTGTAAAATTATTCCCCCCCCCCCCCCCTTAGGTTTTGCGAGTTAGTCGTTATTGGCATCTGACATGGAAAGAGAGGAGAGAGGTTAGGAGCAGGGCGCTGATACAACACATGACAAACCACGTCAGGATCCCAGATTAGGACCCAAGTACAGCCATGCAATGGATGAAACACCTCAGCACCACAACAGTTCAGATGGAGTGGAACAGTATGCGGTTTTTAATGGTGGCTGGAGTGCCAATTCTGCCACCAACCCCCAGGTTTTCCCCTGCAGGTTGGAGGGCCTACATGCATGGCTGGACGCAGATTAATGTCATACCCAGGACGGAGCAATTGCGGGTTAAGGGCCTTGCTCAGTAGAGTCACTTATGGGATTCGAACCAGCAACCTTCCGATTTCCAGTGCAAATCCCTAGCCTCAGAGCCAAGACTGTCCTGTCCTCAAACCCTACAACATGGAAAGGCGCTATATAAAATGTTAACTGTTTTGAGTCAGTCAGTTGCTGCTAAGGTTTATCTTATACTGATGACTCTATTCTTCTTATTTGTCTGTTTCAGGCCTGCTCATCCTCATTTCTCTTGAGGTGTTCCGCCAGTCGGTCCTTGCCCTCCTTGACAGTGACCAAACTGTGCTGGTGCAGTACGCCTTGTCCTGGTCAGTGGCCTGCGGTGGAGCAGCTGGTGCTGTCCTCATCTTCGGTGGCATTTGTTTCATTGTCCTGTCCCTACCCAGAAGTACCTGGAAAATCTGCCTGCGTCAGGAAGAAGCCTCTTAAAATTTATGGAAAGAAGAAAAAAAAAAAAAAAAAAAAAGTGAGAATGTAACAGACTTTGGAGACTACCTACACTGACTGCCAGGAAAGTATGAGGCAGGGCCTCAGTCTTTGGACACTCCTTCAACAGACGTAAACCAGTTCAAACCGGCCCTGGGGAGGCACGGGGATGGCCTGTGGACGCTCTGTCAGTACGGGGTTTCTCTAGACTGAAATCTGCCACACACAGGAGGGTCTTGTGTGTACACACGTACATGCGTGCGTGTGTGTGTGTGTGTGTGTGTTTGTGTGTGTGAACGTATTGTTATGTAGGCATCCAAAAAATTTGTAATTTGTTTTTCCAATATGTCCGAGAAAGTTGGGGGAAGAGGGAGTCTAAAAGGGATGGGGCCAATGGGATAGGTTGTGGAGGGGAGGACTCAGTATTTACCAGAATTTAGACACCAATTTGTCATGATGTTTGCCCACGTGTGGGTCAGAAGCAACTGCAACATGAATAGCTGTGTGCTGATCAACCGAAGGGCTGGTTAGGGATTACTACAGAAACCTGAAATCAATCCATGTTTGACATAGCACCTTCATATCTACCTGCCCGTTTTCCTTTTAGAGCATTTTTCCCCGTCTGTCCATCTGTTTTACAGTGTTCTGATGGTCTCTCTTTCATACTGTCTCCTCACTACTTTTTCTATGTATGGCTTACAGTATCTTTCCTTCTCTTAGGTATCTTTCTCCCATCTATCAGTTTTATTTCCAATCTTCCCAGTTTATTTTCCACAACTTCTTATATAGTGCCTCTCTTAACTATCACAGTTTTAACAAACTGTTTGTCCTGTCTACTTATTTAAAGTAGAATCTTTCCTGACTTTGTCTAAGTATATAATATATAGTGTCTTTCATTCCTATATTTATATAGTATCTTTCCTGTCTAACTTTTATAGAGCCTCTTTCCGATCTGTCAGTACTCCATGGTGTCTTTCCCAACTTTTGGGTTTCTACCCATTTTATATACCTGTTTACTATTTGTCTGTCTGTCCTAAAACAACTACAGAATGAAAAACAGTATTGTGATTAATTTAAGGGCTGGTAAGAGAGCATTAGAAGCCTGAAACCAAGCTATGCTTTATATAACATACTTCAATTCTATCTGCCAATTTGCCTTTTATAGCTTCTCTCTTATCTATCTGTCTGTCTATCTTTCATTTTTACAGTATTCTTAATATCCGGCTCCTCCCTACCTTTAGTTCTGTATAAGGCTTATTTAGTAATTTTCCTTTCTGCCTGTTTTAGGTATCTTATATCTGTCTCTCTGTTTATATACATTCTTACTTGGCTATGTTTTACACAACTTCTTTCCTATCCATTATTTAGTGCTATGCATCTATCTCAGTTTTAATAAGCTGTTTTTCCTATCTAACCATTTTATATGGCATCTCTCCTATCTTTTTGTCTGTTTGTGAAATATACAATCTTTCCTATCTTTTTATCTATACTGTATGTATGCTTTACATAGCAACCTTTCTACCTATCTGTTCCATTTGTATCACGGCATCTTTCTTGTCTGTCAGTCTTCCATAGTGTCTTTGCTGTCAATCAGCTTTTATTATTTAGCCTTTTTTTTCTATTAGTTCCTATCCATCCACTCTAAGACCACTACAGGAGCCAAAACTTTATTGATCTGCCTACAAGTTGGTTTGAAACAGGTACAGGAAACTAAAATCTATTATATAGTGCCTTCACATCTATCATATCTATCTATGTCTGAGTTAGAGACAAATACGGTAACTCTGTACTATCTATCTGTTAAGCTAGAGACAGCTACAGGACACTGAATTGTATCTCTACATCCATTTGTGTTTTATATTGTACCCTTCCCACCTATCCACCCATCCTTAAGACTGATTGTGTCAAACTGAGGAGTTCAAAACTATTAATCCGTTTGGTTTCAAAAGTTTGAGGAAATGGGAATTCTCCTTGTACTGGGTAGAGACAACTACAGGGAGTCAAAATAGCCCAGTGACCTGTAAGAACCCCCCATGGCACACCCAAGTTGACTTGGCTCTCTACGATTAGCTTCCTCCAATTGGGTTTTACTCAAATGGCCTGACAGACATTTTATTTCCTACTTGAATGTGCAGAGCCCGGAATCAGACAGCCGAGTTTTCTTCAGAGGTTCAGCAAGTTGCTCTCTGGGAGCGGAATGAGGGTTACAGTGGTTGGGGGGTTGATAAAAAAAGATGTCAGAGGACGATAACCACAACTCCCAGCGTCTCTGGCTACATACTGACTTTGTATTTCGTGACCATAAATGTATGTATGCCAATTTCTGTTTTGAGAACAGGTCACTTTGTGACCCAGGAAAGACTTTTGTTTTGTAGGAGCCCCACTGATCTTCTTTTGGAAATGAAACCACTAAGACTTTGGACAACGGCTGCTTTGGAACTGACTGATGATTTGTTAATGACTCTGCCATGGGCACTCCTCGACTTTAATATATCATGTTTGGACACTGGGAGGAAAGAAGAAGAAATCGGCATCCAGTTTGGTTTTCACTGGGCCAGATGATCATTTATGGCCAGCTTTTTTCTCCTCTCTGCATTGTCCAGTGAACCCACCAATCCTCTGGCTCCATCCAACGTCTCTATCTTGTGTCACATTCTATTTCTTATTTTTAATGACATCTAACCCAAGAAGTCACTGAAAGTCCACACATCAGCTCTGTGTGCCCCTCCATCCAGCCAGTGACACCCAGACACTGTCCACTACAGACCCAAGAGGGGGATCAAGACAGCTGAGCAGACAGACAGGCCGGGCTGAGCTATATACAGTGAGCTTCCGAGCGTGTGAGGCTGTAATAAAGTGTGTTTTTTTTTGGGGGGGTGGGGGGGAAATCATGGGCACTGTGAAACAACTAAAAATAGGCGTCCCACTTGTGAGGGGGCATCCAGCCAAGACGCTCACAGCTGTCCATGTGTGTCCAGTACAGCAGACACACGACTCTCCCAGAACTGTGCTGTATCTCTCGGACTATTGCAGTTGTTCTTCTTCTGTTTTAATTTGTTCCTTTTTGTTCTTTTGGAAATGTGCATGTCTTAGCAGAAGCCGGCCAGAGCATGTGCACGGGCTCGGGGGCGGCATGACCGGCTTGCCCCCTTCTATGTAACGCAACTCTACCTGGCAAGGACTAGGAATGAGGTGCGATGAGAGGGATTAACCAAAAATATTAAAAAAAAAAAAAAAAAAATATGAACGACAGTGGGTTGAATATTCTTTCTGCCCCTTCATTTGCTTCTTGGGTCCATGATCACGTAAGAAGCGAAATAGAAGATTCCAGGAAATGAAAAGAAAGAAAAGTAAATCCGAGCCTATACGTCATTTGAGATCAATGACCTTTAGGGCTCAAGTGCGGTCACAAATCCTGCTTGTTATACGACCACTGGTTCCGCTCAAGACCTCTTTGGTTAGAACAGGCCGGGCACATTGGTAGCGGTGGTGGTCTTTTTGGGTCATAGGAGAGATAAATACACTACATTGGAAAAAACCTTAGCAGTTTGGGTGGGTAAACCTGTGAGGGCCAAAATGAAAAAGGAAAAAAGGGTGGGCAAAACACAGTCACCTATCACTGAGCAAATAAATCGTTCTACAATATGAGAATAAGCTGTTGGCAAGGCTGGCATGGTGGTGCAAACCTGTGTGTTTATATAGCACCTTTCACCTTGAACACAAATCCCAATGTGCTCAACAAGTTGTTACTATTTATTGTACAGGCAGGCTAAGTGACCTCCTCAGAGGAGGAGAGAATCACTGAATCTGTGGTTTTATATAGTGCCTTTCATAAGGAACACCAAACTCTAGATGTTTACCAGGTGCCGCAGGTTTATTTCTCTATTTTAACAAATATAAGTATCACTTGGGATCAAAAGAGTGGGCCAGTGGTTGGGGATGAAACCAACTGACCTAAATTGTTATACAGTGCTTGTCACCGTTAACACAAATCTGCAGGACACTTGCATACAGATTTATACAAATGAAGCACTGGTAAGTTAAGTGAATGCACTTGGGGTCAAAGAGAGGGTCAGAGGTTGGGACTGAAACCATGTAGCTTTATATCGCACCTTTCACCGTTACCCCCAATCCAATAAGAGATGTGATGTGCTTGTTTCTATACTTCTAGAACTTAAGTACTGCCAGGTTACGTGGATTAATCACTTGGCATCACACAGTGGAACCGAACAAGCAAACCTGGTTTCATATAGTGCCTTTTAGAGTAAGCACCAATCCCAGGGCACTTTAGAGTTGCATCACACAAACATATTGAACTGAAGTACTGGAAGCTTAAGTGATGCTTAGAGTGGGTGAGACTTGAGGACTGAATGAGAGAACTTGTGCTTCGCAGTGAACACCAACTCTGAAGTGCTCTCTTTTTGCACAACGTACGCCGCTACGGCTTGAGTGACTCATTAGGTGTCACACAATCAGAGGAGGGGGAACTGAACCAGTGAATAAGCGGGTTTATATAGCGCCTTTCACAGCAAACACAGAACACACTTGCTTCTCTGGTGATACAATTCAAGTACAGGCAAGTCAGGTGACATTCTGAGGGATGTGCATTCAGAAAATGTTGACTATGATCGTATGGTTTAAAATTGCACTTCATCAAGCCAAGGCACTTTAAAAGGAGCTTCCATTCTTGAGACATGGATAAGCGACCCGATAAAAGCAGTGCCATGAACAAGTGCAGGGGATTAAACCAGTAACCATCATATTCAATTCAGTTTATTTTGCTAAAGCTCTTTTTGCTGAGTGCAGCTGCAGAGCCCCACAATGAGTTCTTAGGTAAAATGCAGATACAAACTTTACAAACAATGTAAATGAAGCCGAGCAAGGTCTGTCCGCTAACTACTTCTTGAACTACACAGTACCTTTCAGGGTAAACATCAACCCCTAGGTACTTAACAGCTGAAGTACACTCAATATGTACAGTATGATTCAAAAATGTGGTCACAAAAGACTCACTCACAGGTGTACACTGAATCATGGTATGGGAAAGAAACAATGCTTGAGAGCCAATATGTTGTTTTTGGTTTGGTGCTGTGCATTATAGCCAAACATCACCACTTTAGTCTTGTCTGTCCAAAGGACATCATCCCAGAAGTTTTGTGGTTTGTTCTGATGCAACTCTAAAAATCTAAGCCAAGCTGCCATGATCATTTTAGAGAGAAGAGGCTTTCTCCTGTCAACTCTTCCACACAAGCCATATTTGTTTGGTCTTATTTTCTACTTGCACTGTCATGAACTTTAACATTTAACACACTGACTGTAGAGTCTCAGATGGAGCTCTTGGGTTTTTTGCAATTTCTCTGAGCATTTCACAGTATGACCTTGGGGTGAATTTGCTGTGACATTCACTCCTGGGAAGATTGGCAACTGTCTTGAATGTCTTCCATTTGTAAATAATCTTTCTCACTGTAGAATGATTGACTTTGTTTGGAAATGGCCTTATAACCCTTCCCAGATTGCTGGGCAGCAACAATTGCTTCTCTGAGATCACTGCGGATGTCTTTCCTCCTTGGCACTGTGAACACACACCTGAATGCTCCAGACCAGTAATCTGCCAAAACGTCTTCTTTCATTGAGGTGGTCTCACTTGCTAATGACCAATTAATCAAGTGCATCCGATTAGCACTACCAGGTTGCTACTTACTATACCTTCTTAATTCCTATGGAAGCAATAAGGGTGGAATTTGTTTTTCACAAACTGCTTCTGCATTTCGGCTTCATTTTTGTTAAGTAATGACACAGTAATATGTCATGTGTTGTTGTTCATCCGAGGATGTATTTACCTAATTTTAAGACCTGCTAAGGGCCAGATGATTTTGTATTATGACCTAATACCTAAAACCTTAGAATTGAAAGAGGGTGCACTTTCTTTTTCACATGACCGGATATGCCTCCTGTCATCTCTCACAAATGTAAGTTCACATTTTGGTGACAGTGTAAATGTAAAAACGTTAAATAGCATTTAATTTGAAAGGTGTTGTATCAAATTGAGCTTGGTAAGACTATCATCAAGTTCCTGTCTAGTGCCAAAGGCTGCTGGGATTGCCCTATGTCTCCCTCAATTGTTGAACTGGGTCAAGTGTGTTTGGATGGAGGAGTAGAAAAAGACTCCTGGAAGGTTACAGAAAAGTGCCCGACTGCCCCCCACCCAGTTCAGTCTCAACACCTGCCAATGGTCAGACAATAAAAAGTGCAGACCTGAATAATTGCCCCAGGATCAGTTGGCTGTGAAAGGCACTGTATAAAACTGAAGGTTCACAGTGTGATACACACCACCATGTGGCCAGTGGCTGTATGTACAGAAATATGGAATTTACCAGACATCTGAAAATGGTTCAATGTGACAAGGCACTATTTTAAAGCACAATCCCATAGATCCTCTCTCTCCACACAACTGTTCCACTGTGTGACACTAAGCAACTAGTTTACCTTTCCAGCGTGCCAATTTCATTATAACTATGAGCTGCAAGCCACTATTAGTAAAAGCTTTACTGTAAATAAATAAATAAATAAAATAATACAATACAATCTCTTTCAGAACTTAAACGTCTTGGGTACTTGAACCATCTTTTGTCCCATGGGTGTAAGGAGGTGACCGTGAAGATTGAACAGATGGACAAGCCTTTTTTACCAGATCATTAGATAACTGTGCCTCTGCATAGATTTACCAGGGCAGGGATGTCATTCTGCCTGGAGATCAACAGATGGCAGCACTGCTTGAGGGCATTTTTCCCTAGCTGAGAGTGCTGACCACCTCCAGTGAGGGGACGGGCAGAGAGGTATTGAAAACAGTTGAACACAGGGTTCAGTGCTAACACCTTACAGCTCCAGGAGACTGGGTTCAAAGCTTGGCTTGGTCAGTGTGTGGAATTTGCTTCTTCTCTCAGTGTCTTCCTCAGGTATTCGAGTCAGCACAAAGACAGACAGACTTTACACAGTGACTTGAACTACTGGCTGAATGGGACCAACACTGAATTCTGGGGGTTTAGCCAGTGGATGGTTGCATACATCCACACAGGGTTTAAGTGAAATTAACAGCTTTGGTGAAGACTTCTTCCTGACTTCAAATGCCACATCCAGTCAGATCAGTCTAATCTGGAATGTAGGCACCAACATCAATGGTGCATGTAAGGAAAGCGTTCTGCAGTGGACACTAGTCCACCCCTGTACTTTCTTGCAATTTTCACTGTAATTAGCATGCAGCACTGCATCAAAGGGTCATAGCCATGCAAGTCATTTAGGACACTTGAGCACTAGCTGTGTAAGGTGCTATATTGGGCCACAAAGACTAATGAATTTCAATTCCACTGCCTTTTCTTCTTAATAGAGACAAATGCTTACTTTTACTTGAGCTGTTCTTTTTTTCTTCTTTGGAAAAATGGTGGCTTGTTTGTAGAGTGCGGCATTACAGCTTCAGGAAGAGGAGCTCAAGGTCACAGTCACAATCTGGATAGCACACTTGTATAGCCAGATATGAACAGCATCAACTGTTACATAGAGAGTCCGATAATATATTTAGCTTTTTAGAAGAAAAATAGAAATCACAAACAGAAGCCCCTCAAATACAAAAATGAAGAACATTTCTGACTTGACTAAAGACAAGAAAGCAGACCCCATGAGGCACTATAAAAGGTGTATGTCCAATGGTATGAAGAAGCCACAGCTACATTTCTTGACACACATCTGCTAAATAACTCGCTGGCTGTAAGTCCTCTATGACAGTATGCAGTCATGGCCAAAAGTTTTCAGAATGATGCAAGTATTGGTTTTCACCAAATTTGCCGCTTCAATGTTTTTAGATCTTTTTGTCATGGGTTTTTATTGTATACTGAATTTTAATTACAAGTATTTCATAAGTTTCAAAGGCTTTCATTGACAATTATGCTAAGTTTATGCAAAGTCAATATTTGCAGTGTCAGACCTTCTTTTTCAAGACCTCTGCAATTCACCCTGGCAGGCTGTCAGCCAACTTCTGGGCCAAATCCTGACTGATGGCAGCCCATTCTTGCATAATCAATGCTTGTAGTTTGTCAGAATTGGTGGGTTTTTGGATCAACCAAAAATTCTCAATGGGATTAAGGGCTGGGAAGATTCCTGGCCTTGGACCCAAAATTTTGATGTTTTGTTCCCCGAGCCACTTAGTTATCACTTTTGCCTTATGGCCCGGTGCTCCATCATGCTGGATTGTTCATTGTTGGTCACCAAACTGTTCTTAGATGGTTGGGAGAAGTTGCTCTCAGAGGATGTTTTGGTCCCATTCTTTATTCATGCCTGTGTTCTTAGGCAAAATTGTGAGTGAGCTCACTGCCTCGGCTGAGAAGCAACCCCATCCATGTGTGGTCTCAGGATGCTTTACTGTTGGCGTGACACAGGACTGATGGTAGCACTCACCTTTTCTTTTTTCCAGATGCCCCAAACAATCGGATAGGGGATTCATCTAAATGACTTTACCCCAGCAGTCCTCAGCAGCCCAATCCCTGTACCTTTTGCAGAATTTCAGTCTGTCCCTGATGTTTTTCTTGGCTTCTTTGCTGCCCTTCTTGACACCAGGCCAAGTCTTCGCCTCACTGTGTGTGTTGATGCACTCCCACCTGCCTGCTGCCATTCCTGAGCAAGCTCTGCACTGGTGGTGCCCCAATCCTGAGCCATGATTAAGAATGGTACCAATACATCCTTCAAGAGCAACTTCTCCCAATCATCCAAGAACAGTTTGGTGACCAACAAATGCCTTTTCCAGCATAATGGAGCACCAGGCCATAAAGCACAAGTGATAACTAAGCGGCTCAGGGAACAAAACATCGAAATTTTGGGTCGATGGCCAGGAAACTGCCTAGACCTTAATCCCATTGAGAACTTGTGGTCAATCCTAAAGAGGTGGGTGGACAAACAAAAACCCACCAATTCTGACAAACTCCAAGCATTGATGATGCAAGAATGGGCTGCCATCAGTCAGGATTTGGCCCAGAAGTTGATTGACAGCCTGCCAGGGGTGAATTTCAGAGGTCTTGAAAAAGAAAGAAGGGCCAACACTGCAAATATTGACACTCTGCATAAACTTTCAAAGGCTTTCATTGACAATTACGTTAACTTATGAAATGCTTGTGATTATACTTCAGTATACCATAAAAAACATCTGACAAAACAACACTGAAGCAGCAAACTTTATGAAAACCAATATTTGTGTCATTCTCAAAATGTTTGACCACAACTGTATTAGAGAGAGGAAGTGCAGCATGGTTCATAATTACCATCAGTTTTGTTTTCATTCTGTCAATCCCTACCACCTCAGGCAGGTCCAGAGTGTGTCCCATAACTAAAACTGCCTTTATAATGTGATTTTTGATTCAAATAGCCATTCCCTTTAGTAGTGACCTAGTGTTGAAACTCTTTGATGTGGTGAAAGTCAATCAGTTCACTGGTTTGCTAATATCGATTTCCAGACTCTTAAACATCTCTACTGGACACCTCTGGCTCATCCCCTTATCAATACACCCCCATTAGCGCCGAATTATCTGAGAATCTCGGCAAGTGACCTGACCTAGTGATATACTTATAGCTGTCTACGGTGTACAGGGTGAACAGAAAAGGTAATACAACTGTTCCTTGTGGTGGTCATGTATTGCTCAGATAGTCCTTGAACATCACAAACTGCATGATGATGAGTAGAAAGAATCCACTATTCAGGACGCAAGCGGTTTTGTCTGTATTCCATTTCTGAGTTGTGGGCAGAACCTCTCCTGGTTCAATGCAGGAGCCACCCTTGACTGGAGTGCCAGGCTCTCACAGGGCACCCTTATAATGTGTGAGCTTAGACTCTCCAGTCTGACCAACATGTTTTTCCTTAGCATGTCCAAACAGACCTGGGCCACTGGATTAAAAAAAAAAAAAAAAAAAAAAAAAAACCTACTCGACCACAAGGACAACAAGTGGCATGCTGAGGTCCCAAGAGTTGCCAGTCCACCACAAAAGAATAAAGTCAAAAGACAAAGCTTAACACGGACATGCAGGAAAAAAAATATCTGGTTAAGTATTTGCAGGGCACCATTTCTTCTATAGTACTAGGAAATACTGTTGAGGTGGGGAGTGTCATTAAAAATTAAGCTGGAGTGTGTATCTAAATTTTCACCTTACTATAACTTTTTAAAGTAAAAATCAATAGTAATAAAGTACATAATCAAATTACACTTTGCTTTTTGTATTGTGGCCTACATTTTAACTGGAGAAAGAGGAGCGATAAAAAGCATCACTGTGACTTCCATTGCCCTGATCTTAAACTCCTCAAAGACTTCTGCTCTATCAACAGACAACTGGAGCAGAATCAAACCACCATTGGCAGCTGTATGTAAAGCCTCCCACACATATGTACTATTAAGTTAATCTTCTTTGATAACTTCATTTACTGAAAAGTACTATCATACCATCCCAGCAGATTTAATTTTCTAATTAACATTCAATTCTCAGATTTACATTTTATTAAAATCTTTAATTCACAAATATATGTGGTGCATTCTGGAGGGAGATGTTTTCATGCATTTTTACGGTCAGCAATGTATTTATTTCCCAGAGAAAAAAAAAAAGCTATATAGCAAGACATTGTCATAAAATGACTTGCATCTTATTAAGCCGCCATTACACTACACGACTTCCAGTCAGAGGTGATGTCAAACTTGACTGCAGTTGCTGGTCTCACCATCGGAGTATGTCATATTACACAATTAGGAATCTCATGGGATGACAAACTACAGAACTCTATTAATGACTTTCCAGGACAGGTTCACATTTCCAAATTATCACGATTTTGTCACATTCAAATGGGGTAGGTGCTTTATGAATGCTTTCCAATTAAGTTTTAACCATTTTATTTTTTTTCTATCTTCCATAAAGTTATGGAATGTAAAACACAAGACATTGCGCCGGTCTTCTACTTGTGATGTCCAAAATATAATAAAATAATAATTCTTTACATTTATATAGCGCTTTTCTCACTACTCAAAGCCCTCTCCACACAGGGAGAACCCGGGAAGCGAACCCATAATCTCCTTACTGCAAAGCAGCAGCACTACCACTGCGCCACCTGTGAGGACATATGCACTCCCATACTCACTCAAATCACACACAGTGACTCAGGGATAAAAACCAACAACTCTGAGACTTTATATAGCACCATCCACAATGAACCGCATCACAAGATACTTCAGGAGTTGAACATATTTATTTCCACATGTTTACAAAGCAAGTTGTGAAAGATTGTAGCGGTGCTACATAGTTAGTGTTGTCAAATGTCAGTACTGAGTGCGTCTCGTTTCCATTGTCCCGTTTGCTGTTTGTGTGTGTGTGTATCAGTAAATGATGATGGAAGACCACCACAGCCTCAAACCTGGAAAACACCTGTTCACTATTAATCAATTACAGCCGTCACAGGACTATTTAAGCCATCAGGAGGGAATAGCCGGAAGGAAGAGAGAGAGAGAGAGAGAGAGAGAGAGAGAAGAGAGAGGAGAGAAGAGAAGGAGACTTTTTCATTTTCACGACCACGAGCCATCTTTACCTGCTGTATTCTACATCGCACATTTTCATCCAGTTTGTTTTTCAACCCACCGGACTTACTTCAATACCCTCATCACGAGAGACCCCGGGGTCGGACTTCATCATCCACCACGCACCGAGGATTCACGGTGAGGCTGTTCCATTTTGTTCCGGGAAAATCAAACAACTCATTTATCATTAGTTCAGTCAACCGTATTCAGGACAGTTTTTATAACCGGACTCAAGTTCACGATCATTACCGTATCTCATTCATTTTTTGTTATTCGTGTTGTTTGTTATATGTTACAGGGGCAAGGGAGGGTTTTGTTATATTTATATATGGTGGTGTCTCGTTGTTATTGTGGTGGAGGGATATTTATATTTATGTTTCTTTCTATTTTTGCATTTGTCTTGTTGTTTCATTTAATACATTTAATCAGTATAATTTTACATATCTGCATTTGTGAGTTTATATTTACACCATCGATTGTGGGGAAAAGTGTACTTTGTTAGAGGTACGGCTTGATAGTTAGATTCATACTCAGTAAATTATCCAGGCCACAGGTCTTAGAGGTGTAGCTGCCGGCTGGGTAAGGGGTCGGCCGTTACAAGATCAATGGATGTACACCCTTAACAATTCTAAAATGGCCCTTTACTGGGCTATATGGTTCTTCATAGAGCCACTGAAAGAGAACCACTTCATTCTGTGAAGGGAGCTTTGCATATCAAGTTGGTTCATTGGGCTTTAAAAAGGTTTCTAATACGCGAACAAAACAGAAATATAATGTACCATCAGGATGCACAGATATGACAAAACTGCACTAATTAATTATGATTAACAAAACTACAAAAGTATTTTGTATTGTTGACTGCATATGCTGTATTCTGTTTCCACACCGTATGGAAGAACCACAACTTAGCAGTTTTCCATGGAAACACTTAAATTGTTAAAGTGAAATTAGCAAATGCTTCATTAGTTGAAAAATAAAAAGTTTAGTGTTTCAAACAATATTGCTTACAATAAAGATACAGGATGCTTATTTAAAAACTAGCTGTGTGAGCCCATGTGGTTCGTTTTACGGATGTGCTCGCCCCCCATGTCTATCATCAGCTAAGCGAGTTTCTCTCTCTCTCATTTGTCTTTTCTCGGCGGTTTCATTTTGGCGCTTCACGATGCAGCCTCGCACTTCCGGGTTGAACAGACACACACACACACACACACACACACACTTCTACACGTAGACATTTATACATTAAGATTTGTAACTGTTTGTAACACATTAAATACTAGTATTCAAATAAATATAAAATAAAATGCAAGTATAACCAGGGCTGTGGAGTCAGAGTCGAGGAGTCAGACAATTTTGGGTATCTGGAGTCAGGGTCAGAGTCAGCAAAAATGTACCGACTGAGTCCTAATAAATTTAAATTGTAATGGAAAAAAAAAAAAAAAAAAGCAAGTTCAAATGTCCCATTTCACAGACAATAGTCATAATTAAGTACTTCTCTGATGTAAGAATAAAGCTCAGTGCATAGTTGTGTTACTACTTGTGTGAAGTTTAGCCAAGCTATTATACAACCTGACACTCACATAATGTAATCTGGATTATGGTACATTACAAAAAAAGTGTTTTCATTTTATTTCAGAGATAATTTGTTTAACAAGTTCATTTGAGTGTAAACAAGTGTAATGATGTAGGTGTGTGCTATGACCTGATGTGTGTTCAGGGGTTCTTGTCTTTTGTTTAAACTGGCCAATATGGTAGAGAATCAGCTTCCTAGCCAGTAGTTCTGTGGTTAAATGACGTGCATGTTGTCTTCCTTCAATCAACATGGAAAACATATTAGCATATTAAATACAGAGGAGTCGGGGAGTCACAGTCAGAGTCAGAAGTACCGGAAACTAAGGAGTCGGAGGATTTATCCACCAACTCAACAGCCCAGAGTATAACACAAACATTTTTTTCCATAGAAATCTTTCTTCTCAAGACCAGGCATCACCACAACTCGCCGTTCTAAAATGTAGGAAAATGTTAAACATGGAGTTCTGCTGTATTAAAAAAAATTGAAAGTATATGTACTGTAAAATAAAAATACAATTTGAAATGATACTAACTCAAGATTAAGACGTTCATGTAAACCCAACTTGATGGTTCTACTTTACTGGTATGTAAAACTATTAACTGTAACAATATTAACATACAGCAATCTCAAGAAGCATTTAGATGGCATACATGCTGCTGCTAGTGTTGAGCAGTCTAATGCTACTAAAAAAACGGTTTCTGTACTGGAAGTTAACATTTGTGATTTTACAGAATGGGGCACAGTCGTTTGCGCTGTAGCCTCGCTGATCCAAAGTCCTCCATTCTAATCCTAAGCAAACTCAGTGTCACCTGTGGAGTTTGCACATTCTCCAGGATTCGTTGTTTTCTCCCACATGCTTGTCAGGTTGACTGGTAGGAGTGTAGCTATGTGCATGAGCACCCCGATCCAGGGTTGGTTCCTGGATTGCACCCATAGCTGCCACAAAAAGTTCCTGGGCACCTGCGTTGAATAGAGGAGTTTAGAATATGGTATGTAATGTTACATTTTTAAATAAGATATGCTCAATCTGTCCATCAGATTTGCTTATTTAGGTAATGGCCTCATCCATTTTAAGGCTGGTTTCTACTTTGGCTCAAGTGACTATCACTTTGTTCTCGATTCCAACCATCTTTTGTGTGAAGGGCTGCATCCTAAATTATGTCTTAGTAGATGTCTTCAGGTATGTGATTTACTAACTAAAGGAATTCAGTTGGATAACTATAATGGATGCTTTTGAGAATTATGAATATCATCATCAAGTCCCAATGGAGCCTTGCCTGGTTAATCCCCTTAGCCTGACAGATGCACTTCTCTGTGCAGCACCAAATACAGTTATGTCTATTTGTACCGGTGGCGAGACCAGACCTGCAATTAATTAGAAAATCTAGGCAGCATGTCCTTTGATTCAAAGTCAACAGTAGTCACAACATAATGTAATGTTCCCAAGTTTTAATTTGATTCTGGAGGACGTAAACAAACCACAGATAAGGGCACTGGTCAAAAGACAGAGTCCAGTCATGCCAACATTCACATGAGTACTAGCACTCAAAGAAAACCAAATTGACTTTATTTTTCTTCCGAGATGAAGCTGCATAGTACTTTAAATAAGCATTACATGGGGACTTCTGGAGTCATTCTGCTCAAATGTTTAACAGATGAGTTCTATGCACACTGGAAGCTTGTGGTGGTTCAGTTTTAGTTTTTTTTTATTTTTTTGCAAATGTATCTCCCAGTAAGGTTATTAGATATTAACCATTTTTTATCCTGTTACCACCACTGATTGTGCGGCTTCTCACCATTTAGTTTTGTGATGACTAGAACTACCCAACAGGAGCAGATACTCACTGTCACACAACAGCATTCACACCTTTAAATCTCACTGGTTAGTTCAAGTTAAGAGTCTGAAAATTCATGCCCTTTAAAACTGGAATAAAATAAACCCTTTAAAATACCCTTATTAATAAGAACTGAGTGATTTATACAAACAGAGTGCCATCTAAAAAAAGAATATATAAAAATGCTAATCATTAGTTATGAAGTGAAATACCAATAACTATAACTGATTAATAAAAAAAACTTATCACTCACACACACAATCATGAACAAAGGAATAGAACATCAACTGTGAATTTCAAACAGAACACCGGACCGGTCCTGCCCACCCCCCCCCCCCCAATACCCCAGGCTTACTTAAAGCCACCTTTGAATCAAGCCCTTCTCAAAATAAGTACAAACACTACACTCTCTTACATATCAACACCCACAGACTTCCCTGCTTTGATGAACACATGGGGAACATTTGTGCCATCAGTCACTGTACAACAACACAGCCACAGTTATTAAATTCACCTCAGCTATGACTTTGGCTGGCCCCCTCAAAATTTTCCTGGCCCCCCTGCTGAAAGTTTTCTGTAGGCGTCACTGCAGACAAGACCAGTTTAGAACTGCTAAGTTACCAGAAGAGTCTCTGTGAGAGATCGGAGGAAAGCCCAGGTAAACACAGAGAGAGGACCTGCACACTTCACACACCTGGTGACCAGGGCGGGATTCAGACTAAAGATGTCAGATGCTAATTACTGCGTCACCACACTACCTTTCACAATACATGCTATTCCCTTTTTTTTAAACTGTGCCTATGTATACTCAAAATCTATTATGAGGAGTTTCCTGTCCGTCAGTCACCTTAATCTTTGCTTATTACTGTACATGGTATATTTGACAATAAAAAGACTGCTCTTTTGCCATCATGTCTTACTATGCAACTGTTAAACTGCATATAAACAGAGCAGTTTTGCATTTTGAATGTTTTCATGCCTCCTTGTGTTTTCTCATCATTAAGTTTAATTGCATTCTGCATTTTACAATTTTTACCTTCTATAATGAGAATTAAATCATTTTAAAAATAACAATGAACAGTACCAATTAGAAAACAAATCACTCATTCTCTAATGTCTCCATCCCACTTGGACGTCTCAGTAGCCTACATTTTCTTAATGATTACTCATCAATGAACAACGGCATAGGTCAAAAAGAAATGATGCGTCAACAGCACTTGATGAAAAGCATGAGAGGAAAACGCACTTAGACGTGACAGAAGGTAAAATGACACACGTAACAGGGGTATCCATGTGTCTATATTCTAATCCTGTTTACAGGAAGTCTGGGGTCACACCGTGGCTCTATTGGCACAAAGCAGAAACAAAGGCTGGTCTAATGCAAGCATTAACACCAAGGCAATTTGGAGGCTCCATATCATTTCCGCCACACTCTTCTAGGGTTATGTGAGGGCATGGAAACTGGACAGTGACCAGGCCAGGATTCAAACCCAGCAAGTGTGAGGCAGCAGCACTAACTACTGCACCAACATATCATTAGGACTTGCAATAGACATAGGAATAAACTAAGTTGTGTGCTTCACTGGTGTCACAGCTACATAGGTAACCGTTATCTCGGTTTGTACCAGCCAAGTGAACATGAATGAGATGGCAACCCAAGTTTGGTAACGTGCCATCTGTTGTCCCTAAATTGCCAGCCCAAGTGCATGCAACGGTATGCGAGTTCCAGGCTTCTGTAGCAGTTTAGCTTACCTTCAGGGAGGCACCAAAATCTGAAAAAGGAACGAGGCAGCAAGTGAAAGCCATTTCTATTCAAACAATGAAGTACCAAAATAGTACCATCCCATGTAGCCTGCTCTTTGGACTCACAAGACACACCTCTACAAATACAACTTCCCTGTCCATCAATCTCCAACTCTGACTTCTCACTCTCTCTATACCAAATTACTTCTTTGCACCAGCTTGTCTCCATTACTGCCACCCCTTTTTTCCCCCCTTCTCTTTATTGACTTTGCCCATTTCTTCCCTCCATACAGTAATTAAGCAACCCAGGGTCTCCCCTAAGAGATGTGTGCAACCCTCAAGCAGGAGGGAGTCATTTCCTCTTCTGTTTTGTCATCTTAGTGTGGGACGCAAACATGCCACTTTACACAAAAGAAAGGAGGGGCTTGAAAAGTCAATTTATCCATTACAAAATCCACTTTGTTGAGTTTAAGATCTGCAGGTATGCTTCAGGAACCATCAAGTAAAGGAAATGAGCAGGAGAACAACACTCATGCAAAGAAAGCTCAAACAGAGCAGAATTGTTGGGTTCAATGCCCAGCTGAGACCTGCAACCAGATGGACACATGGAGAATAAAACACTGCATGTGGACTATACAGAAAGGAAATCACATCTTATGGCTTTGTTTCAGATATGGAAAAATGCAGACACTGATGGGTGTCTGCATGACTAGTGCCTACCTATTGTATAGTGGCTTTCCTATCTGTGATTAAACATTGTACACTTGGTGTTTAGTGCAGTTCCAAGATTTTTAGGTAAGAATGACAGAAGCTTTTGACATGGTTCTAGACAATAGTGATACATCAGATGTAAGACTTTTACTGTACTCTATACATGTGGCAATGATGACCCTATCATTTTATTTTATAGTGCTTTTCAAATCTATCCATCCATCGGTTTGTCTCTCTTATACAGTGCCTTTCATGATGCAGTGGCTAAAGAACTCTAACACAGCATGATGTTTGGAGTCAAACTGAACTTTTAATAAGGCTGCCAAGTACAGTGTGGCTCAGGGAAATGGGAAATTCTGGAACTAGGTGTTGGCGACACTGGGGTGTTGGCAGTTGTTTGGGACCAAAGCGACCTCGTTTAGAACCCCTTGCCATTAGGTGGTATGCAACGAGTGTTCGCTATGAAAGCCTTTAATAAGAATGGTGATAGTTTGACCACAGTGCAAAGGGAATGTCACCATCATTACCAGTTAGGACGTCATGATCGTGTCCCATCTGCTCATGCGATTACAACATGGATGCGTAATTTCAATGAAACGGGTTCAGCCTTAAAATAAAGAAGTCCCCAGGTGCAGCCACTTTGCATACTGCCCAATAATCAATGACAGCTATTCAATGATTGTTTGGAAGGCGCATAATTTCACGCAACGGTGACATTCCATTCCCCAGATCTTACCGTTAGTGACTTTTTTTCTGTGGGGACATCTTAAAAGCCAAGTGTGCTGCCCCACACACGTCCTGCAACCAGTGCTGAACTAAAAAGGAGGATTAATGATAAAATCCCTGGCATTCCTCTTGACATGTTATGTCGAGCAATGCAGAATTTCCACAACAGGCTGTCAAAATATGTACGGAGAAATGGACAACACCTTCATGATGTTCTCTTCAAAACATAAAATGATTATTGATTACCAATATTAATTGTATATCTTGTACAATACATTTAATCATTAAATGTATTATGTAATGTGTTTATTCGTGCATTGAATATCAATTGAAAATTTCCCATTTCCCTGCACCACCCTGTACAATCCCCCCACCCCCTTACCTTGTCTGCAATACAATACACAAATGCCCAGAAAAACCTGTAGCACAGCTTTGATAAAGAGGTTAGACAAACAATCAATAATAATAATAACAATATTTGCTGTTATCCATTCATTATTCATCCATCCATTAATTCAACTTTAGGATGGCGAGGACATGGAGACTATTTTGGCATCACCCAGATTGCTGTAGAATGGACAATCATAATTCTGGGACAGCAGAAAGTGTATGAAAAGCGATCTACAATCTACCTCATTTACAAGTTTTATTCAGGACTGGAATGGCCTGTAAATGAACTCACTGGATAGAAAGCTGTGCTGTGAAACACTTAATGCATTGCTCTTATTTCAATTCTATAATTTTTGTTTACTTTCCTTTTTATGTTATCTAAGTGTATAACTCACTTTATCATCTTAGTTTAACATGCCCAGACAGCGTGTCCACAGAAATGAAGAAAAAACCCTTGGAAAGATGGCGTGATCTGCACATACCTCTTGATTAAGGTTTTTAGGCAGAGCTGTCCATCACCAGTTCAGTTTGCCAATTATCTGTGCATATCTTCACAAGGTCTGGAATCCCACATATATCTTTTGCCATAAAAGAATGGATTGTCTGGGGTAAGAGACAAAAGAGACATCAGAGAGACTCCATCCAACTGAACATTGAGGATGCCATCTATGCATGAGCCTGACTGCAGGATGACAACAACAATTATATAGCACATTTTCATAAAGACAATGTAGCTTAAAAAGTGCTTTACAAAATGAAACCAAAGGAAGTTAATGTAAAACATATACAAACAAATTAGGCAATAAAGTACAGTGTGTATGTAACAAACAAAAAGGTAAGGACAGCCTTTAGATTCAGTTAACACTCCTCCTGTGATGTTACCATTATGGAAAGTATTGGTTAACATTTTGACTCTGAAGCAAGGGTGTATGATTAGTGATTAGCATCCACACTTTGCCATTATTTGTTATTCATTTACATTTTCTATCATTTGTATTTTTCTGCTTATATTATTCTGGTTTAGTACCACTTTGCTTTTAAACTTCCATATTTTGTCTGCACATTTTCTTTCAGTGAATGATGTAATGATGGAATACAGGGCACCTAGTGCAGGAAGATTGCCACTTCTTTCCCAGGGGGCCAGCAGCTGAGGAAGTCCACCTCCAGTAATAAGCAACATAGAAAAGGAATAACACACTGCTGGTAAGTGGCAATAACCGAGGTGCATCAGCCTCAAGTGGCTAAGTTTATGTCCAGGGACCAAGGTGTGTCAGCCTTTAGTGGATATACAGGGACCCCAGTGTGGTGTTTATGCAGAAGCTGAGGAGTTCCTCTGTGGGGAACTGAGGAGCAGAGCTGCCACAAACAATTATATTGTAATTGACTAATCTAATGACTAATTTTGCCCAAATAATTAAAGTATAAATGAAGTATTGAATATTTATTGAATAATTTTAAATATGGAATTTGAAAATAAGCAAATCAGGGTATTAAACTAAATTAACCCCAAAAAGACGACAAACAAGAAAACACGGTTAACAATAAAATATTTAAGTCAAAAAATGTTTTTGATTAATAATGGATTAACAGAACTTCATGTCAGCAGTCCAACTTATAACACATCCAAAAAAATTAGGCTTTTGGGTCCTTTTAAACCTCCGTGTTACAATGGAGGAACGTGAACATGTCCACATGCTCAGGCTGGCTCTATTCTTTGGGACTGCATTTCCAGCGGCTGAAAACAGGCATTTGGAAGCAGTAGATGTGGCAGGTATACACACCAATATATTTTTGCCAGAATAGCCAATTAAACCTTGCCTTATTACGTTTCCCCCACTGCAGCGGGTTTGCAGTTAGAATCTCCTTTCTCGCCATTTGGCTGACTGTGCTTTCTTGTGCATCTTCTGCATTGTCATTCTCACTGTCCTGTTGTTCTGAGTCAGACCCTAGTAGTGAATCCAGTAAAGTCATTGGCCTCTTCTCCTCCTTAGCATGAGCTGACTTTTTGATCTCATTGGTGGACTGTTGCTGCTTCTCCTCCTCTCCCATTACCTTCTTTGCTTCAAGTGCAAGTGCTTGCACTTTCAGCTGCACTTTGAATTCTTCTTCTGGAGACAAAATTTAAGTTTACGAAATCTGGGGTCAAAGGCCACAGCAGTTACATTTATGTTTGCAGCATCACTTCATCTCCAGCTGCCATCTTTTAATAATTTCTTGTGAAACCGTCATCTGGAATGCCTACACAGGAGAACTGTCAAAGGTTGTATTCAGTGTGGACTTCAGGAGTCCTTTGAGTGCAGGTAGAACAAAATACCGGTGTACAAGATGGGGGTGGGGAGTTCAGAAGGGACGATTGGTCAATTAAGAAAATATGATTTATTTTTTACTTGATTAGTCTATTATGTTGCAGCAGCCATACTGAGGCGTGATCGGCTGTGCAGGCAACACTCAAACAGTGCTTTGGTGGTTAAGGTGTGTGTGTGTTGTTCTGAGTAAATGTGTTAAGCTTAGAGTATGCAGAAGCAGGCCAACACATAACAAACCTGTCTCCACTAACCCCATGATAATACACTGCTCAAAGCTGGGGCCAGCCCATCAACCTTGACAACCCAAATTTACAGCCAACCTCACACACGTTTTTGGAATGTCAAAGAAAGCCTGTAGTGAAAAACCAAAGTCCACAGTGACAGCGGCCAGGCCAGGAATTGAACCAGAGTCTCCCAGACCTGTATGGTAGCAGTGCTAACCACTATGCCACCCTTTCACCGGTTCTCTGCTGCTCCAGATGTAATCTTTCATGTTCTTCCCTTTGGAAAGCAGACATGAGGAAAAGAAAGATCACAAAACAGCAGTCTCATGATTCCTCCTTGACGTCAGCTCTCCTGGATATGTGCTTCTGTGTTAATCCTCCCAATTCCTGATGGGATTGTTAGCCTTCCTATGACGACGCTTTAGGAATGTCCAGCTATGAAATTAGAAAGGTTAAATGCCAACTGCAAAGGCATAATGAGGCCAAAATATCTGCAAAATGTGGAACCTCTCCTCTGAAACATAACACTTAAAAATACCAGATGTGTGTGATTTGAGATTCAAAAGGCCCTATTTTCTTTGAGAAGGCCCTCTGCTAGCAAACTTATTGCAATCACTTTTCTGATTAACCTTGAACACTGTGTAGATAAGACTTAAATCTAAGAACTTAGTTGGTCATTTGTCAAAAAAAAAAACAAAAAAAAAAACTGGTGCACAGTGGTCAGAGTTGAAGCCCCACAGATTCATGAACACAGTCGGTTCTTTGGTCCTCTGCACCCAAGTGGATTTACATAGGAGTACTATTTTTTGCTGTGTGCAGCTTAAGATGGTTGGTGACCTCAGATCGAGGTCAGTATAGGAGTTAGGTAACGGTTAACAGACGTGGACTTACTTCCCACCCAGGACTGTTTTCTGCTTTAGGCCTTGTGCTGCGGGAGGGACTCCTGCTCCATAATTTAGAGGGTTTGAGACTCACTGACTGATCAATGGCTCTTAGCAATTCCATAATTTAGCCACTAGAGAGCCACACTGCCAGACAGGCAAAAACTTTACACACCACGGGGCACTAAAGTTAAGCATTAACTTGTATAGCATCTTTCCACTGTGAAAGTGTATTTTGATGCAAAGTTTTTACAAGTGAGGGAAGGTGGGATCATTAAATCAGTAAATGGTAGGATATGAATGACTGCCCATTCATCTATTTTCTTAACATCTCAGCAAGCCAGAGGCTTGAGAGAATTCACTGCATTTGATATCCTCTTTTCACACAGTTTACTTTTATAAAACCCCTTTACCAAGACACCTCAAGCTCATTTCACAGAATTTCATGGATTCTTTATTTCTTCTGGCAGCTGAAGTAGCTGGCTCAGATGACACACAGAGGCAGAAGTGGGAAATGAGCAGACAAAACCAAAAACTATTAATGTATACAGCGTCTTACCATTCAAGTACAGCACTAGTGCTTTTGTATTTCTACAACATGAGCGCTGGCATGTGGAATGACTTGTTCAATGATTCCACTCAGGTCACACAGTGAGCCAATAGGGAAATAACACAAACAAAAACTTTAATATAGTGCCCCTGCAAGATCAAAGTCATTATAAGACATTTTCACGTGCAGCACACGGTTTCCATATTTCAGCTTGAGCACAGTCAGGTGGAATGAGTAATGCTGGTCATGCAGTAGGCCTATAGGGCAAATTAAAGTAAACAATCTTTATTTTCTGTAATCTTTTTCCAAAATTAACCTTTTGATAAAGCACTTTTCAAGTACAGCATTAGTGTTTTGGTATTTCTGTTTGAGCACTGACAGTTTTGGTGATTCACTCAATGCAAATTCAATACAATCTTTACTTTATGTACCACCTTTCCATAATGAGCTCCACCCCAAAATGTGCTTCACGTTGAGTACTGTTGGAACAGGCTGGTGACGAGAGTCCTTTGGGTTTCAAAGTAAGCCATGGGTAAAAATTAAACAAACAAACAGGCAAGTGAATTGGATTTTTACAGCCCCTTTCCACAATAAAACTCAAACCCCTGGCATTTTTCAGGTAAAGAATCCACATTTTTGTTTATTATTGACCACTCACTACCTTACTTGTAAAATGTAAAATATTTGATATCTCTTGCTTTACATTGTGGACGAAGACTTAGACAAGACAGCAGGTGTGGTCATATAGCAGCTTTATTTTTCATCGGCACAGTGAGCAGAGTTTCAGAAAAACAGGCAATCAATATTACATGACAGCGTCAGGACTCTTCTGAACCCCGTCTGTTGGGTGGGGCAAAGTTTTTATACCCCTAGAATGCGTGATTTAATATCATTATGAAATGCAACAGTCGACACTTTTATTATACACAATCCTTGAGCCCCTTCAATGCCCCCTGTGCAACTTGATTTCTTGGCCCCTTTGTTATGGCGTTCAGATGTAAACTAAGGGAAAACGTGATAAGGCAGACTCATGTGTGGAATGCTTAGACCTTGAGTCCTTTGGACAAATATTTTTCTGTTTGCTCAGCAAAGCATGCTTTTACAAAATGTAAAGCTTCCTTCTGCTTAACTTCTCAGACATAAATTAGTACAAGGGAACGAAGAGAGCATTCATCTTCCACAACATGTGCCATCTGTGTTCAGCCTATGACGTTCCTTGGTACCCTCATGTGTATGATCCCCTCTCTCTCTCACTTATATTCCTATAAAGCCACCTTCTTAGCCTCTCTCATTTTGAGCTTGGTTGCTTGGCTCCTGTCTGCTTTTTGACTACCACCAGTGCTAGACTTTCCCCCAAAACATTATTTGTATTCTTACAAATACTTCCCATCTCTGAAGGCGACTCTCAGAGTTCCTCCTGCACCTCCTGAGTGTCCCTGTGTGTGTCAACCTCTCTTGCTCATCGCTTCTTCTCTCGATCGCATTTGACTGAGCAACCAAAGCAAAACTGACCAATCAGACTGTTCAGAAGGACCAGACACATACACTCGCACACATTAGCATTTTATTATACAGATAGAACAGATCACTCAGTGACGGTTCACACAGTGTTGGGAATCTGCCAATCTATTTTATATTGCATTTTTCCCATAGTGGACACCACCCTAACTTAATCTATACAAGGAGAGTTTCACATTTGTACAATCCGAGAAGTGGAATGTAGAATGACTCACATATTGGCAAGAATATGAAGACTGTCTGCACACTTGTCACTCATGAGCACAAGGTCATTCAATTTTCTAGCACACATATCCAGTTCAAGATCATAGACAAACAGAGTCTGTCGCAACACAACTGGGCACCAGCCCTATGTGGGTGCCAGTCCATCAGACTTCACTTACATGGCCAGTTTCAAACAAGCAGAATTGTTTGATGCAGTGATGAAGAATATAGAAGCAATCCCCAAACATGTGATTACAAAGACTACACAAAGGTCAGAAGCCTGTCTGAATAGAAGAAAAGCACATGACTGAGCTAAGAAAATCAAACGGGACGTGGCCACAGGCAAACTGCTCAAGGGTTGATTTGACCAATAGGACATGAGTACAACATGAATGAGGGCAGTGGACACACCTGTAGGTCATGGCCATGACGTGAAAGGGCACAAAGAGGGCAGGGTTGCCATACCAAAGGGAATACCCCATTTTTAGGGGAAATAGCAGGGCAGACAAAAAAAATAACAGTGGGGGATTTAATACTTTATTTTTTTTTAATAAATGTGAATTACCTTCCTTTGGAATTAGACTTCTACATCTTCCAAGTTTTCATTAAACTTAAATGCTTGATAATATCATAATCCAGCAATAACCAACATAGTATACAGGAATTTTGTCATTGCTGCACACACACATCCAACCAGTTATACATCAGCTTTGAGGAATCCGAGTGGTCTGGGATTGATGGACCATCTGACCGTAGCATACTTGTTCCACCTCAGCTTGTACTCAATCCTGTTCAATATTCTAACTTTATTAACATGACTCAGAGCTCAAAATCAAATCTAGGGCTGGTATTCACTTTCAGATTTCTGTGAAGTTGTCAGTTTTGCAAGAATAGAATGGAATCTTTGACATGTATTTTAGTGTTACAATTAACATGTGCAAGGACAACTCCTAAAGCATCAAGCTAGAGGCAGAAATTCAGCAGTATAGTTGGTGCCTTTATTACGAGGAGGAGTCAAGCTAAAGTTAGAAAATGGGATTTATTAGAAAACTGATCCATGTCATTTCTCAATGTAGTCTCCAGTCTCCTCGATGCACTTGCGCCACCTGCCTGGCAGTGCCTGGATTCCAGCAGAATAAAAGGTTTTCTCTTGTCTTTGCAACCACTCGTGCACCCAAGTTATTGTCACACACTACATGCCGAGGGGTACTGCAGTTACTAGTGCAAATTACTGTGACTTGCCGGAAACCAATGTGAAGCCTGCTATTCTATCCAAGTGGCGGGGACTGCTGTCTCAAGAAGTTCTTTTGCTGCAAGACATTGCCCGCCCACCAACAAACTGCTAAGAACACATCCTCCTTATCCTCCAGATTTGGCACCGTGTGATTACCACCTTTTTTGGACGGCTAAAAAAACATCTGGGTGGTCATCGATTCAAGACAGATGACGACATTAAGAAAGCGGTGCACGAGTGGTTGTGAGGACAAGACAAAACCTTTTATTCTGCTGGAATCCGGGCACTTCCAGGCAGGTGGCGCCAGTGCATTGAGAAGGCTGGAGACTCCATTGAGAAATGACATGATCCGTTTTGTGAAGGTTCATTCCATTTTCTAATAAATCCCATTTTCTAATTTTAGCTTGACTCCCCATTGTTACCTTTACTTTATAAAAACTTTTGGCATGTAAACTAAATTGTGATTACATATTACATTTGTGTTAAACACTATTTTGTTACTTCATTTTACATTTACATGTATTTGCTTAGCAAACATTTTTATCCAAAGTGACTGCCAAAAAATAAACAGATTTTAAAATGAAGAGCGCAGAACACTGCCTTTACATATTTAGAGTGGTGTCTCATGAGATTATCTTATTTTATATATATATATATATATTAGATATATATATATATATATATATATATATATATATATATATATATTAGATAGATATATATATATTAGATATATATATATATATATATATATATATTAGATAGATATATATATATTAGATAGATAGATATATATTAGATAGATAGATATATATATATATATATATATATTAGATAGATAGATATATATATATATATATATATATATTAGATAGATAGATATATATATATATATATATATATTAGATAGATAGATATATATATATATATATATATATTAGATAGATAGATATATATATATATATATATTAGATATATATATATATATATATATATATATATTAGATATATATATATATATATATATATATTAGATATATATATATATATATATATATATATTAGATATATATATATATATATATATATATATATATTAGATATATATATATATATATATATATATTAGATATATATATATATATATATATATATTAGATATATATATATATATATATATATATATTAGATATATATATATATATATATATATATATTAGATATATATAGATATATATATATATATATATTAGATATATATCTAATATATATATATATATATATATATATCTAATATATATATATATATATATATATATATATATATATATATATATATATATTAGATATATATATATATATATATATATATATATATATATATAGATATATATAAAAATCTATATATCTATACACATACACATATACACACAGTAATGCACTAAATCACTAAAGAACACATTCTGAGATTTTTAGCGTGATTAAATAAAAGATTTTAAACTGTACTTGATAACAAAGGTTCCCATCATTTGTTAATATTCTTTATGTACTGCAAGAACATGGCATTCTTATGCAGATGGTATACAGAAATGCACACTGAAAGCTGGAAGGGATTTTTCACCAGAAGGATTTAAAATATTTTACTACAACTGCAGCCACTGCTAGTTAGCCATCTTGGGCAACAGTCAACTTATACAAGTGACAAAATCTCTTTATAATAGGACACTGTTCCATGCTTTTCTGATTTAAAAAAAATAGCATTTACACAGTATGTAAATTATTAAACAAACTTATGATATCCATTTTTGCCTCACTTTTCAGAATAAGGAAAACTGGTGTGGTGATGGGGTGGGGGGTGACTTTAGCACCTGACCACCCTTAAAGAGGAAAAGCTTGTAAAGAGCTGTTATTAATTTTTTCATCTTTTATTGTTGTAAGTAGTAAGAGCTATGGAAATATGGTGTGTTGATAAACCAGTGCCTAACTATGGGATATTAATCATTCCAAAATTACATGCAATCCAACGTGTTACCAAAATTGCAATGCAACATAATTTGAATTCATGACCATATATCACGTGTCTAAAAGCAAAGCACACAAACGCAATGCATCTTTTCCGAGTATTGCATTCCAACTCAAGACCACACATTAATCATGCGAAACATGACTGCAATCAAATGAGCAATAAGAATCAAAAGGTGGGGCAAAGTGGCGTCAACAGGTGAGGTAAGGGGCATTCCAATTACGAGTGTGTTCACCCACCTACAAAGATGGAGAATGGGGAGTCGATAAGGCAGAGGATTCACCATCACTTTGAACAACTGGAAGCTGGTGATTTAGATGATTTCATTCTCTTCCATGTCAACTGGTTATTGGAAAGGGCTGGTGTAACAAAAGCAGCAACAAATGAACTTCTAACTGCAACAGTAACATCCTTAGAACACATTCAAGAGCTAAATGTCTCAAAAAGCCACAGCACACCATTATATAGATCATCAGCTAGGATGTCCGTACACCAGTATTCCCCTAAGTATGGTTTGTGTAAATTCATGCAGAAGGGATGACCATACCAGCTACTGCTAAACTCATTGACATATTGGTCAAGAATATCAGAAGAACGGAACAATACGATAGAAACTGTCTAAAGTATGTGTTGTGCTTGCCTTCTTACTCCAAATGTGGATGCCCCTTGCACCACCTTTTGACACTGATTTGTCATTTTATTACAATCACTTTTAGCATGATTAATTTGTTGTGAATCGAAACGCAATACAATTGGGGCAGTTAATAAGCAAAATGCAATAGGTCTGCTTTGCTTTTATTTATATGTAATCTATGAATAAGCATTAAAACGCAATAAGCTTTTGCAATGCATTTTTAAAGTGACTCATAAAATTGTGTACCATAGTGAAAAATAAATCAATTAATTGGTTAATAGATTTGTAATTATGACAATAAAATGGCGCTAAAATGAAATGCATCATCATGATTTAACATGTTGGAATACATTTAATTTTTGGCACTGAAAAATACGAAAAAGAAAATTTCTGCAGCACTGCAGGAAGTCGCGGCCTCTTCCAGATAAGCCAGAAGTGAAGCAACTCATCAAAACTGGAAAAAAAAAAATCAGTAGTAGTCCCCCCTCGACTTTCTCGTATACTCAGATATGGGGATGGATATTTGAGGAGTAAACAGCAAGACAATGATTTTTATATTATGTACACTAAAGAACCATCAACAACAAATCAAATCACTTTTATAATAATTGTTCAATTATTAAAGTTGAATAAATTGGACTCTGCAGCTGCATGAATAAAAGGTAAAGTACCACTTCCAGTTACTGTAAATAGCCCAACAGTTGATAGAAATCTACGTTTTGTACCTAATACTTATATGCAAAATTTGGTTGACCTAAATGAAAGCGTACTCAAGTTATTGTGTTTATACACACACACACACAATTCCAAAAATGGTATTTTCAGACTCAGGGAAGTATAAAACTTTGAGATCCAGCAAAATCTCAACATCGAATTTTTGGATGATTACAATACTTTCCCTATACTTCGTATATGAGAAAATAAAAAAAAAAAATAAGGCAGCTGCCACTGTGCATGTGTGTGATTTGGTTGTCAAGTGTCAGCTATTGAGGGAGAGGTGAGAGAGAGATAGAGAGATACTTTATTAATCCCAAGGGGAAATTCACATACTCCAACAGCAGCAGCATACTGATAAAACAATATTAAATTAAAGAGCATGCACATTACACAAGTACACATGTAGCCTGCAGTCAAGGGACAAGAACTAAACAAAAGTTAGAAGTACACATTTAGTTTTAATCAAGTTGAGGTTTGGTACAGATGTTTTAACATATAGGCAGAGTGGTAGCACCTAAATGTTAAATTTCTCATCATTTTCAAGTTAAACTGTGTCATAAACACGAAAACATTGCCTGGTATATCACAAACCAAAGCCTGTATACATTTAGAAACTAAGAATGGGTTTGTATATAAAAGGACACTCACTTCAAGTGTTTCTGCTCTACGGACAGTCAGTGTGTTTACATGTACACATAGAATCAGATTAACGGGTATAACCCAACTAAGGCTGAAATAAGGATTTCTCAATAATCTGTGTTTACATGCACAAGTAATCTTCTGGAGATCTCCTTTGGCAAAACACTGCAACATCCAAAAGGTGAGCCACCAAACAAAAAGTTAAACAGCATCAGCAGCCACCATGCTTTACTTAGAGGTTTCTGCTACCAGAAGACACACAACAAACTTTTCTGGTTGGCTGTGCAATTGAGCCCTTTAAAGGACCGACCTGGTATACAGTATGTGCTACTTGCCTTACAACCTGTGTTACTGGAATAACAACGGAGGTGTTTTTACTTCTGTAAAATAAGTATTGAATTAGATTACTTTTTACTTTAAAAAGTAGTCAGACTATATGACGCACGTTACTTTTAATGTGTTAGCCTAGTGCTCTCGAGAGAGTACTGCTGAGTTTAGCACTGTATGTTCAGCTCATCAACACAAATGTAGCAATTTTTGAAATAGAGAGAGTACTTCAACCAGGAAAAGAAATAGTGATATCCTGAATATTAGTTCTGGAAATGTGGTTTGTGGATGTTTCTTACCTGTATCTGCTGAAAGCATGTGCAAAGAAAATACAAGCACAGGGGAACAGAGAATGATAGACAAACTACAAAATCCTTCACAATAACCTGCTTAAAGCTTTACAAGGACACATAATCAAATTATCAGAGGTAGACTTTTTTCCCCCATGAATAATCAGGCTTTTCAGAAGCAATAACTCAATTTTTCTATTCAAAATAAGAGTTTGCATGGCAATTTGGAAATCAGATGTATTTGAATAATCAGGTTACTGACTCACATGCAAACAGGTTATGTGTTGTTCAGCGGGCAACTAACATGCCATGAACTTGGGCAGTCATGTTAAGTAGTTGGAAACTACAAATGAAGTTTAACAGAAATCATTTCACCAAACCAAATTCATCAAGTTACCACAATCTAATTTGTTCTTTAATTATTAGTAAATTAATGAAATTGAATCCAAATTACTTACCTAAAGTTTAAGTAATTACTATTACTACTATTATTGTGTCAGCACAATGTATTAAACAATGTTAGCAACTTGGAAACGTTTAACAAATTCTATGATTTATAATTATTTTTAATTTATATTTATTTACATATTTTTACGTATATAGATTGGCAGCATGCGCCAATGACATCGTGTTGCCGCACCCAACACATGACGAACCACCCGTATATTTTATACATATTCATACAGGGTATATACACATACATATATTCATGGCATTCGTAGTCTGAATCACAATCTGATTGTATGGGTGGTTACCTACCAGGTAACGCATACAATCAGATTGCGATTCAGACTACGAATGCCATGAATGTAATTACCCCGATCCACATGCTGTCAAATAAACGAGCCACACGCCGTGGCGCAACGTAAAGAGGCTTCGCCGCTGACGTCCGAGGTTCGATCCCCGAGAAGGGGTGCAGTAAGTGTGTACGCCTGATGAGCCCAGAATTAGGACGAAACACGTGTCGCGTACTCTGTGCATTATTTGACAGTAAGCTATGCAACACATACTGTATATACACATATATACACACATACATACACTGTATAATTATATATATATATATATATATATATAATTATACAGTGTATGTATGTGTGTATATATACACACACACAATAGATATATTTATTTATTTATATTCTGTGTTTATTTGCTAATATGTCCCCTTTATTTTTTAGTCACTTGTATGAATGTTGGCGGCTGCACCACCTTATCGCACCATTTCAAAGTATCTCCATCAAAATAACAATACAAACTAAACATTTTACAGCGCTTTGCGTGGGGAGAAAAGCGCTATATAAATGTAAAGAATAATTATTATTTATAGGTTTCTGTAAATGGATTACATGCAGTACATTTTTCTGCTTGTCTGTGCAATTGAGCCCAACAAAGTGCCAGGGATGTCTCACCGTGAAATAACGCAATTCTATGTTTTGAGTGGTGGGAAATACGCTTCCGTAAATATCATAAAGACTCCATTACGTATCCCTACACTTACATGCTTATCGATTGTCCGTGTGTAATCCTGGAATTTGAGGGATGCTACCGGAGTTCATCACAAACAGCCCATAAGTATCCTTTAGACGCCATTTAATGTAAAACTATCTTCGCTCATGAAGAAGGCGACAACTCCTCTTCTTTACTGTAATCGCCAGGATTAAAAGCACTAAAAGTTACACTGGAAACAGTCACATGTCAAGACACGAAATGGTAAAAGAAAAATGACGTCAAACATTTCCCCTGCAAAACGCTTCTTTGAAAACGTTGGAAAAAACGCCATTAAAAAGCCGGAGAGCGCCAAACGAACGCTGGAAAACGCTCAAATGAGAATGGGCCCTCAATTTGAAAACGCCGGCTCTCGAGGAACAGCATGTGAGGAGGAAAACTTGAGCCTCTCGAAAACGCGAATGACTTTAGTTTGCTCTGCTAAATGCCTTCTGCTTAAGTGTCGGGAAGGCACCATTTACGTTGGTTGGTCTGCCAAAACACAGAATAGGAAGAATGGTTTCTGCTAAATCACACCCGAAACCTCATCTTCAACGTCAGGAGTCGCTTTCCTCAACTCCTCTGCATTAAATGATGGGTACTTCGCCGCATTTATTTTGCACGACTATATTTTGCACCCTTATTTACGTTTGTGACCTGTAACTTAAGTTGCAGTTCATCCTCTGTCCAGACTAAACAATTCCGTTTTATTATGTATTTCCCTCGTTCTTTCTGCATTTCGACCATTGCTTTGCCACAAACAAACGGTGCAGTCGGCTGATAAACCGCGCATCCACAACTCCGCAAAGTAAATACGTGGTGAAAAACCGTCTTTTGTAAATTCAACATGGCTAAACACAACCCACGACTGAGACAAAAAAAAAAGCACACTCTTGGACAAATTCTGTAACACTGCGAAACAATGAAACTGTTAGCCAAATTAGAAGAAAAAGAAACCGCTGCACTTACCACTTGTCCTACATAAGTTCCAGCTTTGACCGCCACAAAAACTTTCCGCGCGCATTAAGGTATCCTCCCATCATCCCCATTGCATTCCTGTTGCCTGATGGGAATTGTAGTCCCCTCCCATTATATCCCTTTTCCTCCGCACGGCATGTAGCCTATACAGTAATTTATGATTGGACCAACGGCAGCACACATGCGCAGTTTCGTGAAAATGGATTCTGCTGTTTTTGAGTGATTGGCGAACAGTCACACTAACAGATTATGTTTTTTATGCAGAAGGCAAGCACCATTTACACATTTTTGGCGTTGCAGTGTGGTGCATATGGGAAATTTTCAAATTGGAATTTCTCAAATGTATCCATGTTAGAGTGGACTATGCCTAAATCACAGCACTATAAATGACAAGCATTCAAAATGACCATCAAATAAAGCACCATATTCACTGTAGAAGGGTGCTCTATGCACTACATTTGGAGACTTGTTAGCCTTTGAACCGTAAAGGCCAGAATGGCATAAGAATTCAAACCCCACTTAGAGAAATGCCAGTCATGGATGGGACACCAATCCCATCAGTCCCATAGGCAGGCAGGGAGGCATAATGGGGAAGGGCTTGGACTGCAGACTCAAATTCTGCTACTAATACTGTGTGACCATGAGCAGGTCACTTCACCTGCCTGTGCTTCTACTGGAAAAAGAAAAGAAATGACACTGATTGTATCTAGCATGTTGGAACGCACCTGCGAAATAAATAAATGTAAGTTAATAAAACCTTCATTATTTGAAATGATTGAGAAAGTACAGGAAAGTCAGCTGAAGTGGTATGGACCTGTGATGAGGAGATCTGAAGGAAAAGGGTCTGACTGGGGATGAGGAGCAGAACTGAGCTATATGGAGAAGGTTGAACAGGCACATTGGAAAAGATGAAGAAGAAGAGGCTTAAGTGCATGTTATCTAGACCAGGGGTTCCCAACTCATTCCTTGAGGACCCCCAAACTGTCCAGGTTTTTGCTCACTGTACCAGGCAGTCAGAAACAGTATGTGCCCCCTATGATCCTTGGGTGCACAATTTGAAGGGTCCCATATGGACCACCCATATACAGTGCCCTCTATAATGTGCCCTGAGATGGGAGGACCGCGTATTAAATGTGTTGTCATTTCTACATACTGTAAGCAAATCCCCTTAAATGAAAGTCTGCAGTGTGCACCTTAATCACAATGTCTGAATTGTTTAATTTGTAATTGTAAACTGTTGAGCAGAGGGGGATATCAAGGAGAAATGTGTCTTTGTCCCAATCATCATGGAGGGCACTGTAGGGCCCATATTTTGGCTGATTTGGGACTCATTTGGCACCTGCATGGACTTGCTACCTGGATTGTAAATCACCTTGGATAAAGGCACCAGCCAGATGATAAGTAATAATAATTCACTACAGGATACTCTGACGCCAGGGTAACTCTAATTCACGATTTACATCTTTGAGTTCCAAGAGAACATGGTGGCTCCATAAGTATGTGACCAGGGTGAGCGGTCTGTGTATGTGAGGAGACTCCATTAGCCAACTGTGCCCTCCTCAACTCCTCATCCATGCGTCCATCTGTCCATTTACTAGACCTGCTTAACCAGATATGGAGTCAGGGGAAGATGGAGCCAATCCAGCAGCAGTGGATCAAGAACAGGAAGCAATTCGAGGACTGGGTGCCCGATTAATTCATGACATGGTGAGGAGTTGGTGTGGATAGATTATTGGAAATAAGAAGATGAATCTCCAGAAAATAAATTAACGTATAATTTGATGACTTCATGGTGAAGCAGGTGAGCCACCTTCTTCCTGTCATGATTGCTGCAGATTCAGGAAACGGATGAATAGAAAGAGCCAATCAGCGCCCACCAGCCTGCAATGGGATGGCCAGTTCAAGAAGTGGAAAAGCTGAGATGAGGGATGAGGGGCTTAGGAATGGATGGACAGACAAAGCTGACAAGCCTCTATTAGTAAATGGGGGCCGCGGGATGCTGGTTAAGGCCCCTCTGAGTACACGTTCACTCAGTAAACAGACAGCAGCAGGCCTGTTCAGACAGACATTTATTTCTGAAACAAAAAAAAATGCATTTGATAAAAAGTCATAAAGTCATGCAGGACAGCTGATTGTTGTCAGTTTTATTACATTTATCGTTTTCTGTAGATATGTGTGTATGTACATTTACATACTGTATATACCCACACATATATAAATATACAGTATATATAATATATATATAAATATATATATATATATATACTATTAATTCTTTTTTAAATATCTCTGTAGTCAGTTTCACTTGTACTCAATAAATTATATTTCACATAATTAAATATTTTTTCCATTTGTTTCATCAAGTAAAGGTGTCTCCCCCTCGGTGCACTTTGACTATCCGCTCTCTTCTCATTTAGCAAACCAAAAAAACAAGAAAGGTCCTCAACTCCCTCACGTATTGCACTGGCCACCAAGAGCGGCATGCCCATCCACATCTGTACATGTGCCCGTTTCTGCCTGAGCCTGCCCACGTCTGCTCATAAAAGAAAGCCAAACCCAAATCCCGGGGATTCACACCATTTGCTTCCAGCTTGGGAATCAAATAATAAAGGTGAACTGTAGGGGGTCTCATGTGAGGGGGAAGGTGAAAGATTTCAGAATCTGATAGATAAACGGGAACTCACAGGGGTTGTGACGCCGCACCTTGTAGGACCAAAATGAAGGACCTCCCAACTCTCTGAAAGGCTTTGAGCCACTTTCGGGTTTTTCCTTCTAGTTATTCCAAACTGCCGGTAGTGGATGTGAGCCACGCTGCCGAGGGCTTTACAAATGGAAGCTGCCCTGAGCAGATGAGACCGGAGGAGTTTCATGGCCTGCAAAGAAGTGGCCATTGAAGACGGGCTGGGCAACAGCACCCCCTTGCAGTCGCCAGGGACTCCAACCTGAGAATGTCGAAATCATACAGGGGAAGACACGTAGGTCCGGTAAAGGGGCTGGAAAAACTTTTAGGGCTTGTTCTACAAGTAGCCGATGAAAAGGAAATCAGGGATTAAATGTTAAGTGAAAAGCAGCAGTGGTTGGGTAAAGATGGTGGAATGCCTGTCGATAATTACGAGAAAATGAGAGTCAGTGTGCCGCTGTGTTCCCGTGTGTCTTACGTTTCAGTTCACCTTTCCAACTGGAAATCCGTAATTTTCCAAATTGCCCCATCAAGTTTCAAAGCTACACCATTCTCTAATACACTAAATGCAAAAAAATATTCCTAAAGGTGTGCAAGTGTGTGTGTGTGTGTGTGTGCGCCATAACATCTACGAGGAATCAAAAAAAGAAAAGCAATGACCAAGAAAAAAAACAAAAGACAATATCGAGACGGCCACGAATGATTCCGCCAGATCCTCAGCTGATGAGGTGTATCAGAGAGGAAGGAGCTCTACTTCTCAAGAATGAGGTAAGGAGTCCAGGCTTGAATGTTTAAAAAAAAATGTGAAAAGAACAAAAAGATCTCCTGTGTGAAATGTGCCCAAGTCTTCCTGTGCACCAGCTCTATGGCCAGCTGCCTTCAGAGCACAGATGACAGGTCCCTTGGTTCCCGTGGTCCAGAGTTTAGTGAGGGTTGCCTCCTCTGCTTCTGCTCTAATGCCTCTTCATCAATAACGTGATTGACCAAAGCAGCTATTCTTGATCCCAAATGAAGACTAGTTGATGGTGGGGGTGAGTGGGATCCACCACTCAGTGAGGGTGCTGGTAAAAGAACATAGATGAGAACTGGCCGAAGACTATGAGCTACTTCCAGGAATTTATGTCATAAAGTCAGCCAATCGACATTTTTGGATAATGTCATGTCATTGCTTCTAGGGTCGGATTGAAGAAAGGTTTACCTGTCACAGTGAGGAGTTTCAGATAACTATGTCTGAAATTTAGGGGGTCCACTCAATCGTCTGCTGGCAAGCAGTTAAGATGATCTGCTATGGGATGAGGAATTTTACCCCCTTTTTAACTCTTAAAACCATTTTGTATGGTTAGAACACCTCAGGCTGTGGGCCAGTCCCGAGTATGTGACATCTGTTGTCCTCACATATGGTCTGCTATGAAATCCAAACTGTTGATTGGAGGTCTTTGGACTCTTGACTTGGAATCCATAAATTTGGAAATTTTCTCTGTGTGTTGATCACAAGAGCACCTCTTTCATGGTTGCCTCTTTGCCTGCCTAGGATAGTATCGTCCAGAAACATCTCGCTAAATTGAACTCATTCTACCTAGTGAACATTTTGAGAACTTGATCTAGTGCTTCTCTGAAAGACTGACATAATCTTCCTGTTTCTCTAGTCAGTATGGAAAATCCAATGATCTCGTGTTTCTTATTTCATTTCTAAAGAATTTAAAAAAGAGGGAGAGTTTCATCCTCAGAGATCTTTCTCAGTAGATCCTATGCATATATCTTTGCACACCCAAATTGTCTTACAGAGATCTCAATCAAGGTGAATTTCATTTGTCCATTGAAGATTTGGAGACCTCGATTTTACTTGCACGTTTCACTTAAGGAATGAGGCTGCTTTTCAGAGAAATCCTGCTGGAATGTGGTCAAGCCTTTGTGGAAAGCCTACTGATCTGAAGTCTCATTTTTCTGAGGATTGATCACTGAAGAACTCACAAATTTGTTTATAAGAGAGAACACTTTGTGTCCAATGATCTTCTCTATTGAGCTCCGAAGCTCATCTTTCTCAAGTTTAGCTTTCTGTTGGCCAAAACTTCCTAATGTATGGAGATCTACATTAACCTGAATCAGATCTATCTGACAGAAGAGTCTAAGATCCTGCTTGAAACTCATTTGAAGTTCACTATTAGAAGAATTTAAGTTTGACCAAATCCTAGGCTTATCATGGGACAGTTGTAGCTGCAGAGAGTGTCAATCACTGACAAACCCGGGGATTTGCCAACCTCGATTATATTAATCACAGAGACATCCATTACCCTTAAATCTATCAGTTAGAGACCTGAATCTAGTCCTTCTCGGAGGTCATCTAAGGGCTAGCATGATTTTTCTGAGGAACTTTGATGAACTTCATGTTAAACAAGCTGTACATCAGAGGTTTTATCCTTTTGAGGACTGACCACTGGAAGACATAAGGGCTTTTGTCAGAAAGTGACTATTTATTGCCCAAATTCTACCTTTCCCAGCTTTAGGTGTGGCCTAAAGCCCAGAACTAAAAAAATATGAGGAGACCTATAATAACCTGAACTTGATGAGTTCATGAACTAGTTGGAGAACCTCAACCAGACTTTCTCAGGGCTCAAGTAGGGACAAAATGTAATTATATTTGATTATCTTGGTGGCACCAAGGCCTAAACTTAGTTTTGAAAAGCCGTAGATTGCACTTCTAATTCTTCTGAGCGCTGACCAATGGAAGACACAAGGGCTTGTTTAAAAAATGGGTGACTACTTTGTGTTTGAAGATCTCCCCACTGTAGATTCCAGGTTTAACATTGTTGGGATTTGACCTTAAGAGATGTGAACTGAAATTTTACTATATTTAGAAGAATTTGATCCATCCGCAGACATTTAGAAGATATGCATTTCACCAGGTATACGTAAGAAGTGGTAAAAGTTTTTCCATGGAATCTTGGCAAAGTATGATCTAGTCTAATAAATATGAAGTCTAGAACTTCTAATGGTTGATCACGGGGAGGGCACAAAAGTCTATTTATGATAGTAATTGCTTGGTTTCTGAGGGTCATCTCTCTGTAGATCTTGGGTCTATGGTTTCTGAGGATCAACTCTCTTGTAGATCTCATCTCTCTTGTAGATCTCGTGTCTACCATTCCCAAGATCCCATCTTTGCACGTTTTGATTTTATTATTAGCAGAACATCTCAGTGTTTGAACAATTTGAAAAATTTAGAGAACTTTAAGGTACCTTGATCCAACCCTTTTTCCAAGTTCACTTAAGGAGTAATGAGAACCCAGCCACAGGGGATGCACAATCCAGCGTGTTTCTTCATGCTGGTCCCAAGCCCGGATAAATGGGGAGAGTTACGTCAGAAAGGGCATCCGGTGTAAACTTTTGCCAGATCAATATGCGGACAACAATAAAAAGATGATCCGCTGTGGCAACCCCTAACTGGAGCAGCCAAAAGAAGAAGAAGAAGAAGAAAAAGACTTAAGGACTAATGAGGTTTTCCAGGGAATCTTGGTGTAAAGCAGTCTATCTTGGTTTGGAAAAGCTGTTGATCTGAAGTTTCATCTGCTAGTGGACTAACCATTTGAGAACATACAGGATTGTTTTAAGAAGGAAAATGCTTGGTGTCCGAGGATCTTTTCTCATTTGATGCCAAGTCTATCTTTCTGAAATTTAGATCTCTAGAGGTGAAGATCTCCATTGATCTGAATTTGATCCACCTACAGAACATTTGGAGATCTTCTGCTAAACTTTCTCTGGGTTAAGAAATTATGCTGGTCTGAGGATTTTTAAAAACTATTTTTCCATGTTCTAGCCTAAGTGTGGGAAAGCTGTAGATCTTTTTTAAATTTGATAGCATAAATCACTGGATCACTCAAGGGTAAATACTGAGGACCTTCTCTTTAAAGATCTCAAGTCTACCTTCCTCAGGCTTAGATCTATGCACACCTTGATCTTCATTTCATATGAATTAAACACATCTACTAAACACTGGGAGGCTTTGGTCTAGCCTTTCCCTGGTTTGCTTAAGGACTGGCACAATTTTCCCGAGGAATTTAGTTATATAATTATATAGAGTTTGTTTGATCTAAAGTGTTCCCTTTGGATGATTGATGACTGGAGGACATGCAGGTTTGCTTAGTTCAGGAAATACTTGATGTCTGAGGATCTTCTCTCAACAGACCCCAAATCTTTAATCCTTCATGTCTATTGCTCTCAACTGAACCATTAGTAGAGGATCTCAGTTTACCAGAAGTTGGTCCATTCACAGTAGAAGTTCTGGAGACCATTTTCACAGTTTGCTTAACAACTAATGGAGTTTTTTTAGGAAAACCTTGGTAGAAGCATTTAATCATTGTGAAGAAAAGCTATTGATCTCTTTTTTGAAGACTGGCTGCCAGCTGGCTCATGGACTTCATGTCTCTCTTTAGATTTTTCCAGATCTATGCAGAACATAAAGCAACCTTCTTTAAATATTTTTCATATACAGCACATCTGATGATCTCAATCCCCTTCTCTTGACACTCAGTTAAAGATTCAGATGAAGATTATGGGAGAGACCTCAGTGGACCACACTGTCATCTTTCCGTGGAAAAGCTTGTCTTGTTTGGAAAGCCCAACGATTTGCTGAAGGGGGCTCCATGAAGGTCTGCAGTGGTACTTTCCCAACTTCAAAGCAGGACGCCCATATCATACGGCACACTCACACTGAAGTCTCATGCTGCCAGGTAGAGCTTATTAATAGTATTTCTGTCCGGCGACTTTTCCGTTGGAGCATCACAATCCATGAAACTTTCCAGTGCCGTGGCCTGGAAGGAGAATTTGCCCCGATCATATCTCCACAGGATTCTCTCAGTAGCCCACAAGGGTTAGCATTTAAGGCATGCTGCTCTGTGGTGTCCACCCTTAAACATCATCAAGCTTCTCTCGATTTCCAAGAGGCCTGCAGCAGCGACTCGCAACTAATGCGGACAGTGCACATTCAGATTTGGATGTGGGACCCAGTCCTTCAGATACGACCTGGAGCTTCTCCTTATTGCTCCCAATGAAGGGAGGGTTACTAGTCGCAATGAGAATTTACAAAGAAGTTCCTTGTTAGGAGTTCTATTTAGTCAACATAAATGATAAGCTCCGCCCTGAAATCCCCTCCCAAGTGCGAAATGGAAGGAACCGGGGTGAGGGTAACGGGTGAGGGAGCCGTCAGAGAAGGAGAGAAGCGAAAAGGAAGAGAAAGAGAGAGGAAACAGTCAGCATTTTAGCCCAAATATTCACAACAGCCACTGGAATCGGCCTTCGCAAACCCTACCAACTTTAGCCCAGTGTGGCCTACTCCCAGTCCGATGCGGCCCCCTCGCTCGCCTCAGACTGGGGTTGTCTTCCGGTTTAGGGTATTAGTGTTGGAGTTCTCCTTAGCCTGTCTGTCAATAGTGCTGGTACCCAACCCCAAACCCCCTACATCTCTCCCTAGAGTGCCAGTGTTGGCACGCAAGGTTCCTGTGTCAATGGGGGCTGTCGGTCTTTCGCTCTGTGGCTGTGCAGCTTGCTGATCTTTTGGAAAGCAATTGTGAACCTGAAAGAAAGTGGCCCGGTCAACCGTGCCATATAGGGGAGCGGCCGACACCCCTCCGACCCCAACTCCCCCTAAACCTGCCAGCTTGGCATCCCGGGACAAAGTATACATGTTAATTTCACCACCCACAGAGGAAACAGTGTGGGGGTTCGGCAGGGTAGATACTGAGATGGGCCCCTGCACTGGAGGCAACTGCTGCTGGTTCTGGAGTTGGGAAAGCTGAGCGCTCTGCAGGCCAGAAGAGGCAAGGAGGGAAGCGGGCAGGCCGAAGTTCTTCACACCGACCGGCGAGGGATCTCGGGAATGCGAAGGGTCTGTGGAGCGTGAGCTAGAGCGTGAGCGATTCCGGAAGCGATAGCTGGGGAGGCGCAAGATGGCAGAAGTGCTCTTGAGGAGGTCAGTTCGGGATCGGCAGCGAGCCTCCTTATTCTTCTCGATGTAGATGTTCACTGCCAGCACTCCAATCATCTCCGCCAGGATGAAGGACAGTCCACCAAAGTAGAATGACCAGCCATAGGAGTAGTGCCATTTTTTGTCCTCGTCTTTCTTTGTGCCAGGGTCACCAGCACTGGCTGAGATGTACACAATCACCCCAATAATGTTGCTCAGACCTAGGAAAGAACAAGAAACAGTTAGGCAGCAGCTGGCATTCAGCATCAGTACAGTAGTAAGTGGGAGACGTAGCTGGAATTAGCGGAGGAAAATCATCTTGTTGTGTAAGACAAGCAGAGCACATGTGGACAACCAAACCACACATGCCAAGGGCCTTAATCAAGATGTCATATATGGAAGGCTATCAAACTGGCAGGGTATATGGAGTAGGCCTCAAGTCCATCCAGCAAGCATCGAATCTTAGAGTGTCTGTAGGGCAAGGTGTCAGTGTGGACAAGAAGTATGAGGGACAAGATGTCAGTGCGGAGAAATCATTTAAGTTTGAGGAGCAAGGTGTCCACGTGGAGAATACACAGAGTGTGAAGGACAAGGTGTCCATGTGGAAAATTCATTTGAGTCTCAAGATGAAGGTGTCCATGTGGATGATAAATGTGAGGGACAAGATATCAGTGTGGAGGAAACGGTTGAGCGTGAGGAGCAAAGTCATTGGCATCTAAGAAACAATCTGACAGTATGGAGAATATGTATGAAAGTGTGAGGACAAAGTGTCCACATGGAGATAACGTAGATTGTGAGGGGCAAGGTATCCCCGTAGAGAATTCATTTGAGTCTGAGGATTAAGGTGTCCATATAGATGGGAGGTGTGAAAGATGAGATGTCAATGGGGAGGAAACAGCTGAGACTGAAGGGCCGGGTGTCAATGTGGACAATATATTGGCATCTAAGCAACAATCAGTCAATATGGAAAATTTGAATGTGTGCGAGGAACGACCTGTCCATGTGCAGAATCCATTTCAGTGAGAAGAACAATCCATCAATATGGCGAATATGTGAGGGACAATCTGTCCATGTGGAGAATTCATTTGAGTCTGAGGGGCACAGTGTCAATGTGTGTCATACATGTCAGAGGGACAGGCTGTAAATGGGGGAAAACTGTGAATCTAAGCGAATGGGTGTTAAAGTAGGTGATACCTGTGGGTCTGAGGAAGCTGTGAATGAAGAGAATTTATGAAATCATTAAGAGAAAGCAGCTAAATTGGAGAGTATGTATGAGCATGAAAGATGAGAATTCAAAGTGCTGCCTCACAGTATGGGTTCAAACACTGAGTGCTATCTGTGTGCTTCTTTCAGGTTAGGATTGCTGGTTACTCTTATCTGGTCATTGATGAGTGCAAGTGAGTGTGTGTGACCTGTGATGGACTAGCATCTCTTCCAGGGTTGTTTCTGGCTTTGCAATTGATGATGGTGGAATAGTCAACAACCCCATGTGAGCCCTGGATTGGAATGTGTGGGTAAAAAAAAGGTTTGAAGGACACTGTAAAGCAGAAATAAAGAGACTAAATCAATTCTAAGTCAGGCACAACACACAGAGCTTTGGAGTGACAGCATGGATCACCAAAGACTATTAAGGCTACTTGACAAGTAGCTTTTAAAAGGACAAGTTACTATGAAGACAAGGGATCAAGGGACTGTGCCAGTGTTTAGTGCTGTCACCACACAGCTCCTGAGTCCTGGATTTGTACCCCAGCCTTGTCACTCCCTCTCCAGTCTGCATGGGTTTTCTTTCAGGTGTTCCACTTTTTCCTCCCAAATCCCAAAGACATCTGTGAGTGTGTGAGTTGTTTTTGTTGGATTCGCTGGAGACTCTTAAGTGGTATTTGAGTGTTTGCTACAATGGACTGGCACCTCAGCATTGGCCCTGGCAGCATGTGAGCATGAACTGAATTTAATGGGATGGAGATGAGCACATACGGTCTGGATATGGAAATCTATGGCCTAAAATTAGCAGAGTCAGGCCTTGACTTTGAATCGTGCTGTATCAATCCATCCATCCATCCATCTTCCAAACCTGCTTGTCCAGAGCATGGCTGCAGGGAAAATGGAGCTTATCCCAGTAAGTATAAAGAAGAAATTCTTGGACAGGGTACCAGTCCATCACAGGGGGAGTAAACACAAACCTCAAGAGCCGATTTAACATCGCTAATCCACCAAACCTGCATGTCTTTGGACCATGGGGAGAAACCCATGTGGCCTCTGGGAGTACCCAGGATGTAAACGCCGGTATCCTAGTGACTGGGTAAAAACTCTACCACTGCACCACCATGTGGCCCTATACTACTATATAATATAATCTTATATATAAACGTCTACGTGTGGAAGTGTGTGTGTCTGACTGTCCGGCCTGGAAGTGCGAGGCTACAGCATGAAGCTCAAAGAGTCGGCAAGGCAGCCCCAAGTTAACATTGGAACATTAGAACACTCTAGACAAAAACAGGCCATTCAGCACAACAAAGTTCGCCAGTCCCATCCACTTATTTCTTCCAAAGAAACATCAAGTCGAGTTTTGAAAGTCCTTAAAGTCTCACTGTCTACCACACTACTTGGTCGCTTATTCCAAGTGTCTATCGTTCTTTGTGTAAAGAAAAACTTCCAAAAGTTTGTGTGAAATTTCCCCTTAACAAGTTTCTAACTGTGTCCCCGTGTTCTTGATGAACTCATTTTAAAGTCACAGTCTCAATCCACTGGACTAATTCTCTTTATAATTTTAAACACTTCAATCATATCACCTCTTTATCTTCTTTTGCTTAAACTGTAAAGGCTCAGCTCTTTTAATCTTTCCTCATAACTCATCCCCTGTAGCCCTGAATCAGCCTCGTCGCTCTTCTCTGGACGTTTTCTTGTGCTGCTATGTCCTTTTTGTAGCCTGGGGACCAAAATTGCACACAGTACTCCAGATGAGGCCTCACCAGTGTGTTATAAAGACTTCAGCAGAACCTCCTGTGACTTGTACTCCTCACGTCAAGGCGCTATATGACCTGACATTCTGTTAACCTTCTTAATGTCTTCTGAACACTGTTGAGTGGTCAATAGCTTAGAGTCCACTATGACTCCTAAATCCTTCTCATAAGGTGGACACTCGATTTTCAGACCTCCCATTGTGTATTCAAACCTCACATTTTTACTTCCTATGTGTAATTCTTTACATTTACTGACATTAAATTTCATCTGCCACAAATCTACCCAAACCTTTCTGCTATCCGAGTCCTTCTGTAATGATATAACAGATTCCAATTTATCTGCTAATCCACCTATCTTGGTATCATCTGCAAACTTAACCAGCTTGTTACTTATATTCCTATCTAAATCATTTATATACAGTCATATGAAAAAGGTTGGTAACCCCCCTCATCCTGCATAATAATTGACTCTCCTTTCAACAATAAAGATAACAGTGGTATGTCTTTCATTTCCTAGGAACATCTGAGTACTGCGGTGTTTTCTGAACAAAGATTTTTAGTGAAGCAGTATTTAGTTGTATGAAATTAAACCAAATGTAAAAAACTGGCTGTGCAAAAATGTGGGTCCCCTTGTCATTGTGCTGATTTGAATGCCTGTCACTGCTCAATGCTGATTACTTACAACACCAAATTGGTTGATGAGCTTGTTAAGCCTTGAACTTCATAGACAAATGTGTCCAATCATGAGATATAAAGGTATTTAAGGTGGTCAATTGCAAGTTGTGCTTCCCTTTGACTCTCCTCTGAAGAGTGACAGCATGGGATCCTCAAATCAACTCTCCAAAGATCTGAAAACAAAGATTGTTCAGTCTCCTGGTTTAGAGGTTTAAACTGTCAGTTTCAACTGTAAAGAATGGAATCAGGAAATGGAAGGCCACAGGCACAGTTGCTGTTAAACCCAGCAGGTCTGGCAGGCCAAGAAAAATCCAGGAGCGGCATATGGGCAGGATTGTGAGAATAGTTACAGACAACCCACAGATTACCTCCAAAGACCTGCAAAAACATCTTGCTGCAGATGGTGTATCTGTACATTGTTTTACAATACAGTGAAATTTGCACAAAGAACATCTGTATGGCAGGGTGATGAGAAAGAAGCCCTTTCTGCACTCACGCCACAAACAGAGTCGCTTGTTGTATGCCAATGCTCATTTAGACAAGCCAGATTCATTTTGGAACAAAGTGCTTTGGACTGATGAGACAAAAATGGAGTTATTTGGTCATAACAAAAAGCACTATGCATGGCGAAAGAAGAACACCGCATTCCAAGAACAACACCTGCTACCTACTGTCAAATTTGGTGGAGGTTCCACCATGCTGTGGGCTGTGTGGCTAATTCAGGGACTGGGACCTTTGTTAAAGTCAAGGGTCGCATGAATTCAACCCAATATCCACAAATTCTTCAGGATAATGTTCAAGCATCAGTCACAAAGTTGAAGTTACACAGGGGTTGGATATTCCAACAAGACAATGACCCAAAACACAGTTGGAAATCTACAAAGGCATTCATGCAGAGAGAGAAGTACAATGTTCTGGAATAGCCATCACAGTCCCCTGACTTGAATATCATCGAAAATCTATGGGATGATTCGAAGCAGACTGTCCATGCTCAGCAGCCATCAAATTGAACTGAACTGGAGAGATTTTGTATGGAAGAATGGTCAACAATATCTCCATCCAGAATCCAGACACTCATCAAAGGCTATAGGAGGACAGCGTCTAGAGGCTGTTAGATTTAAAAAGGAGGCTCAACTAAGTATTGATGTCATATCTCTGTTGGGTGCCCACATTTATGCACCGGTCTAATTTTGTTATGATGCATATTGCACATTTTCTGTTAATCCAATACACGTAATGTCACTGCTGAAATACTACTGTTTCCATAAGGCATATTATATATTAAAAGGAAGTTGCTACTTTGAAAGCTCAGCCAATGATAAACAAAAATCCAAAGAATTAAGAGGGGTTACCAAACTTTTTCATATGACTGTAAATTAAAAATAGCAGCAGCCCCAGCACTGCCCCCTGCTGGTCACCACTCTTAACATTGGCCAATTCTGATGAAGTTCCTCACACCATCATTCTCTGCTTCCTGCATCTGAGCCAATTCTTCACCCATCTAAAAGCATCACCCTGAACTGCCACTTCATTTAATTTGATGCCCAACCTCTCATGTGGCACCGCGTCAAATGCTTTCTTAACAAGTCGGAAGAAGAAAGAAGTGCGAGGCTACAGCATGAAGTTGAAAGAAGGTGACTCCATCGCCAAAGTACAGAGGAAAGAAATATAATATAATATAATATAATATAATATAATATAATATAATATAATATAATATAATATAATATAATATAATATAACTAGCTGTGTAAACCCGGGCTCCTAGAAACTATTGAAATCATTAGAAAAAAAATTGAAATGCAGAGTCGGCGGTTCATTTTGCAGATGTGCTCGCCCCCCATGTTTATCATCGGCTAAGTGAGTTTCTCTCTCATTTGTCTTTCCTCAGCGGTTTCACTTTGGCGACAGAGTCGCTTTCTTTTAACTTCATGTTATAGCCTCATACTTCCAGGCCGGACGGACAGACAGACACACACTTCCACACGTAGACATTTATATATAACATATAATATAATATAATATAATATAATATAATATAATATAATATAATATAATATAATATAATATAATATAACACACAAGTGCCCACTGGGTACACAGAGCTTTAAGATAAAATGACAAAGCCCACAACACTGTCACCATGCACTGTGCCACTCTTCATGTCTACAGGACTTGCTGTTTATTAGTGCAGTCCTCAAGTTGGCACACATTTAGATTAGATTAGATTATTTATTTATAAAAGCACATTTAAAACAACAGAGGGTGTGCCAAAGTGCTGTACAAAAAAAGCATTAAAATAAACACAATACAAGCAATCGTGCACAAGCAGATTAATAAAACAACCAATTGTAACATCCACCACAATCCCATCATACACAGTGAAAGACAGAAGAAAACAAGTAGGTCTTAAGCCGACTTTTAAAAACCTCGATCGAGGATGAAGACCTGATGTTCAGAGGCCAGTCATTCCAAAGCCTAGGAGCAACAACTGAAAAAGCTCTGTCTCCCCTCGACTTTGTGTTTCTGCAATACTGACTCATTTTGTACATCTAGAATGGCAGGTTATCCCAGTGGTGGGCACTGCCACCTCACAGATCCATCATGTGGGATGGGCTGTGCCCCGTGTGAAGGTGGGCATACATATGAGTGCATGTCCTGACAGGCTGATATCCCCCATCCTGGGTTCCTGTCCTGTGCCCAGTGTTACTGGGATTGGCTCCAATCTCCTGTGACCCTGAACTGGATTCAGTGGGTCTGAGAATGTCATGTTATATAACTGTAATGGTTGAAGCCACTGCTAGAGCTGATTGCATTAATTGAATGTTTTATGCCAGACACTGTTAAATAAACAGAAAATGAGTGCCCAATTGATGGATTGTCAAAGGATGTGTATGACATCACAGATCTTGTATACAAGTGTGACTGTTCATCTGAGCAAACCTCACACATGAGACAAAGACAGAAAGCCATTGCTGAGCCAAACTCTCCATAAACACAGTAGAATCAATGGCATTGAAGAAAAACAAATAAGCCACCTAAGAAAATCAAATCCTTGTGTCCAAAACCAAAGTGCATGCATCACACGGTCTGATGGACGAAGACTCTATACACTGTGCACAGAGGACCAGGAAGCGCCCCCATTAACACACTCACTTTGGGTCAAAACCAACCGCCACCCTCCATTTCATAAGCTTGACACATACGGACGTTTGGCGCAGTGTGCAGGTGTTCATTACAGCTGAGTCACTGGGGGGGCAGCAACCGTGTGCTTTAAGGGTTCACAAACTGCACCCACGACCACACCTGGAGCAGACAACGCCTGACGATGACCACAGAATGACGGGGGCATTCACAGTCATGGGGGTCAGAAGCTACAGTATCTCAGCAGCATTAGTAACAGGCTGCCATTTTATCACACAGAAGATATTCTGCGTTTCTGCTTATCATTTTGTTTCTCCTCATAACTCAAACAACTTGTAAAAAAGGACAGTGCTGTGAGCCGCCCCCCCCCAAAAGGGCGCTATATAACATGAGAGGGCCTGCACACACGCACCGAGCCTGGAGATGTGAGATGGTGCAGAGCCACAGCTACAGAGGCATTAAAAAAATAATTTGAGGTTGCAGCTCTCCAGCATGGCGGTTTCCTAGGATACACCACAATTAGAAATTTACCAAGTCTTTAGCGATAAATAGGACAATCTCTGGCATTGTATAACCGGCCTGAATAGACTTGGGATGTTTCAGTGTAAGAAAAACAGACTTTCAGTGGCGGTGGAGAGGAGGCGGATCGGGGGGGCCGGTGGGGGACACCAAGCACGTCAGTGGGTATGCAAAGCGCTCGACACTCACACACACACACACACACACACACCCACACCGCACATCTCACCAGCGGCCACAAAGAGAATCCCGGCTCCCAAGATGATGTTCCTCTTGCTCTTGTAGAATCGACTGGCGGCGATGCACACTCCCCCCAGCAGGAGTAAGATGGCACTGAGGATGGGGAAGATGCTGGATGCCCTGACCACACCTGGAGGGGAAGACATTGGAGACTGAGACATTCAGGCTACAGAATTAGAAAGGATGGTGACCAGGAAGTGCATGAGAATGGCGAGGTGGTGATGACAGGGCCAGGACACTAACATGAACGGAGTGATGATGCTCTTCCATCTTCACGTTATTTCCTTTTGCTGGAGTGAATATTTTTCCTGTTCCCATGATGTCTCCTATGTTATGTTCTCAGAGTACAAACTTTATATTCTGAGTGTTGAACATTTGTCACCTCCAGTGTGGAAGGTCACCTTAAGACCAAAGTGCTTTCGGCTACTGGATTATCGCAATGTGTGGCACAGAAGTTTGGCAGCAGTGGTATGCCATCATAATGGCCACAGCTTGGAGGAAACTGGCCAATTAACACCAATTCATATTTAGTTCCTACCTTTACATTACATGAGTAATAAACTGGCCATTATATAAGGACCTGACCTCATTTAGGGGTCCTCACAATAAGTGCTTTGTGTGAGGCTTTGGTTAATGATCTCCATTACAAGAAACATGATGCTTTCATCCTGGTCATGACAGTAAGGCTAATGAGGACCACTCTGGAAGCCATGGCAGAGGTGGCACTGAGAATGGTCAACATAGTTCAATAGCACAGTCCCTCACACTTATTTCAGTGCCCTCATTTAGGGGTCCTCACAATGAGTGCTTTGTGGCAAGGCTTTGATTAATGTTGCCCATTAGAAGAAACAGGATGCTTTCATCCTGGTCATGACAGTAATGCTGATGATGACCACTCTGGAAGCCATGCCATGGCAGAGGTGGCATTGAGAATGGTCACCATAGTTCAACAGCAAAGCCCCTCACACTTATTTCAGTGCCCTCATTTAGGGGTCCTCACAATGAGTGCTTTGTGGCAAGGCTTTGGTTAATGTAGCCCATTAGAAGAAACAAAGATGCTATCAGCCAGGTCGCGATGGGAAGGCTGGTGAGGACCACTCTGGGATCAATGACAGAGGTGGCATAGAGAATGGTCACTGCAGTACAACAGCACTCCCCCTCACTCTTTTTTTCGTTTCCACTAAACACTAAGCTACCTTATGACTTTGGGTCAGCTACCTTATGAGGTCCATTTTCCATTAATAAAGGAGGGGATGGAACTGGGAAAGATCTTACACTCCATTTATCCGAAAATCCCCTTCTTCTAATTCTGTGTTCTTATTAGTTTTGCTTTTCTGACTATGTTGGTGACACTATAATGGTTGGTGACACTGAAGCAGAACATGATGGCGCAGAACATAAAGGCCTACTGATCACTTAAACAACTGTGATGTCTGTAAAGGTGGTGGAGATGTAGTGGAGGTGATGGTCGATTATGACAATGAAAGTGGTGGCGTTGGCGATGACAATAATGACAAATGGTGGTTGCTTTGGCGACAGTAAAGGTGAAGTTCATGATGTCAACAAGTGATGATAATGACACTGATGGTGGCTACAATAATTTGTACTGCTAATTATACGTCGCTGGGATTAAGAATCATGGTGGCACTCACCATAATGGTAGTGGTGTTGATGATTATTGTGGCGGAGAAAAATGGCACCAATGGTCTTCATCATAATGTTAATGGCTGTTGTAATGATAGTGACGGTCATGCTGGTAATTTTAAGGTTTATGATGGTGGTGATGATGATACTGGTACAGAGACTAACATGAACGATGATTATGATGACATTGATGATGATGATGATTGTGTTGATAATGATAACACTGATGATGGTGATCATGACTGATGACAACATCATGATGTTACAGCCAGGGCTCTCACAAAGTAGTAAATGCCACTCCCAGACAAGAGTGGGCTATCTCATTAACATCCTTGTTCCATCTTCAGTTTGGAAAAAGTCAGCCAGAAGCCATCTGACATCACTTCTTCACCTGTTCCAGGACCCCTACCCCTTCTGGGACACCAGTTCAGCTACCAGAAATAGGAGTTCTGTTTGAACCTGTGACTGGGTGGAGACGCAGCTCCTTCTCAGAAGACCCTTTGTGCTTCAAGGTGAAGCCTTTGACTGGCTGCACATCCTGTGCTTTGTGCTCTTTATTTTTTATTTTTTCATTTTGTTTTGGCCTTAAATGGGAAACACCAGCCTGGTGCCCCCACTTATTGTACTGTCTGTCATTGTTTTATTATGTGTTTATTGTTTAATGCAATTCTTGTTAATACTGTTATATTTATTACTTAAGATTTCTTTACTTTGTATATGTGTTTAAAGCAGGGGTCTCCAACTCCGTTCCCGGAGGGCCCCAGTGGGTGCAGGTTTTCATTCCAACCCTTTTCTTAATTAGTGACCTGTTTTTGTGGCTAATTAACTTAATTAATTTTATTTGACTTGCTCTTGAAGACTCAGACCCCTTAGTTGTTTCTTTTTCCTTAATTGGTTGGAGTGAAATTGGTTGGAGTTTGAGGTCCTGACTGTTACGCTCCCTCACTTCACATTTCATTTCTGTTTGGGTGCCATTTAAGGAAAGAAATGAAGCAATTGAGAGGAACGATGAAGAAATTCAGGGGAACAGATCTTAAAAAAGCAATTCAATTAAAATGAACGGAAAAGGAGTTAATTAGCTGCAAAAACTGGTCACCAATTAAGAAAATGGTTAGAATGAAAACCTGCAGCTGGGGACTCCTGATCTCTGTGGGCGGAACCACCAGAGGGAGGGACAACTGAGGGGCCGCCCCTTACCCTGTATATTTCAGGTTGGGGAGCGAGTCCCTCAGAGACTCATTCACGTTGGTGGAGTGAAGTTCTTAATAGATAGATAGATAGATAGATAGATAGATAGATAGATAGATAGATAGATAGATAGATAGATAGATAGATAGATAGATAGATAGATAGATAGATAGATAGATAGATAGATAGATAGATAGATAGTATTGTGTGTTGGACTTTCTACTTTCTTAATTTTATTGCTTCTGTCCTTTGGTTTTGGTTGTTGTCTTTTTGGATTTGGACTTGTTTGCTTTGGATTTTGTTCCCTTTATAATAAATATAAAAGAAATTCCTTATAATTATATATATATATATATATATTATAATTATAATAAGTTTTTGTATTTCTGGAATATTGATTAGCATTTATAAACCCCATTTTGTGCCTTGACAGGTTTAGAATCCTGCCATCTGAGTTTAGGGTCAGGGTGAGGCCTGTCTTTGGGTTCCGGACAAGGTGAGTTAATGATGTTGATGATGACACAGATGACGATCATCATGCTCGATGATAACCTTTACAATGGTGCTTGTGAGGACAGCAATTATGGAAAGGACAACAATCATAGCATTCACTGTGGTGATTAGTATGCCTTGGAGAGCATTGCAAAGGATGATGAAGATGCTGTTGATGATATTAATGATGGCAGTGATGTCAGTGAAGATGAAAATTATAATGGCTCTCATAACACTGATAACAGTTTAGATAACTTTAATTATGCTGATAATTTTGCAAATGGTAGTGATGATGATGATGATGGTGATTACTGTGGCATTGGTAATAATGGTGATGTTAGCATTAATGGGGATCAACATGAATATAATAGTGCAGTAAAGATAGTTCTGATACATGGTAGGGTATGTGAAGGTGATAAAGGTGTTGTTGATGATGATGATACTGATAATAATAATAATAGTAATAATGACAATGACAGGGGTGACACTGAAGGCGGTAGTAATGATGCTGATGCTAATAATGATGAAGTCAGTTGCACTTTTGTTAATGATAGTAATGGTGATGCTGCTGCTGATGATGATGATGATGACTTGACAATAATGTTATTAGAGATGGTGTTGATGTTATTGAGGATGTTGTTAACGGTGTTGATAATGATAATGACGTTACTGCTGCTGATGATGACATTGATGACATCACAATAATGCCGTTAATGATGCTTTTAGTGGTAGTGTTGGTGATGATGATGGTTGTCGTGGTGGCAGTAGTCAGGCATGCCAACGATGAACACAGAGATAACAGCAGTGTCCATCAATGGGACATAAATGGCCAAGGACTCACGGAGCAGGTACTCTGCACTGTCATGGTCGTAGTCCGCATCTTCAGGGAAGTGGTTGATCTTCATACAGACTCCTCGTTTTAGCCCTGCAGAGTAGGAGAAAGAGAGAAAGAAAGAGAGATGCAAAGCCATAAAGAAGAGAAAACAGAAAAGTCAGAGACTCCCGAGAGAAAGCTCAATACCCGGAGGCCAAAGTCTCGTAAGCTTATCTGCCGTCCGGCTGGACTCGGGTTCAGGGGTGACAGGTACCTGCTATTCTCTGATGAAGCAGCTGATGGTGACAGATGTGCAGGTGATGAGTGGATGGACAGATGGATGAAGATGAAGGTGAGTGAAGAGGCTGTGAGCAGGTGACATCATCTCAGGTGTGTTCATACCTAAGAGGAGAGAGGGGGGTGGAGAAAAGGGGGGGTAGAGAAACAAAGAAAGTGTGGAGAAGAGAAGAGGAGAGGAGTGACGGGGACGGGAGCAATAAACAGGAAAGGAATAGAGACAGGGGGTGAAGTGAGGAGGAAGAGGAGAAGAAAAAGAAATGAGAAGAAGCAAAAGAAGAGAGGAGAGGAAAAGAGAGGAGGAGAAGAAGCAAAAAGAAAGCAAAAGAAAGAGAAACTGATGGACAAAGGCAAACACAGAAAAGTAGAAAAATAACAAGGAAAGGAGCAGGCAAAAGACAAAGAAGAGATGAAAAAGCATAAGAAGCTGACCAAATAAGTAAAGATGAAGGAGGGAAAGAAGGAAAGAAGGAACGAGAGATAAGGCAACTTAGCGGAGTGGAAGGAAGGAACAGAAGAAGAGAAATGAAGGGTGCAAGAAAACTAGTGGGAACGTGAGAAAGAAAGGGATATAGGAAAAGGGAGGAGGGGAAATGAAGGGAAAAATGAAAAGATAAAATAAAGGAGAATGAAGAAATAATAAAATCAGAGGAGCAGCACAGGTGAAAGAGGGAGTGAAGAACTGGCAAAAGAAAAGAGGAACAGATGGGGAATAAAGAGAGGGAGAGGAGAAAGGAAAGAGAAGGGGAGGAGGAAGAAGGCAACTTAAGGAGAAGGAATGAGAGGATGGAGAAGAAGGGAGAGAACTATGGCAATAAGGAGAGGAGAAGGAAAGGAGGAAATCAAGAAAAGAGCAGAGGAGCAAAATGGCGGACATGGAAATTAGTAGAGAGAGGAAAAAGGAGAGGATAAAGAAGAAGAGGAAAGGACAGAAGGAGAGAATGACAGGGAAGAAAAGATAACAGACTGTAGAGCAGAAATGCAGAGTTTGAGAGAAAAGTGGAAAGAAGGATAAGGGCAGTGAGATGGAGGAGAGAAGAGGAGAAGATAAGGAGGCAAAGCAAGAAAAAATAGAAGTAATGGAGAAGAGGAGTTGAGAAGGACAAGGAGGAAAGAGGAAAAATGAAAGAAGAAAGGAGAAACAGATGGACAGAGAAGAGGAGTCAGGGAGACAACATGAGATTTAGTAGCAAATACGGAAACTGGAAAACAGAGAGAGGTAGAAGGTGGAAGAGAAAGGAAAGAGAAGAAGGAGACCCACAAGAGAAGTGATGAGTAGAAACAACAAGAAGAAGAATGACAAGAGAATTAGAGATGAGATATAAATTGAGGAGGACAGAAGGTGACAGAGACAGTGAAGATAATTGAGGACAGAAGGATGGAGAAGAGAAAGAGGCCATGAGAATTAGAGATGAAAAACTAAGCAAAAGTATGGCAGAACACGGCAGGATCCTCCACTTGGAAGAACAGAAGCAGATAAATTAGAAAAGAGAAGAACATGAAAGGCAAACAAGTCATGATTGAAGGGGGTCTGGAAGAAGGGAAAGAAATGGACATATAAGAGAAGGAAGAAGGTGGAGCAGAGATGTACAAGAGGATGAAAGAAGAAAAAGAGGAGAGAAAAGAAATGGCAGGAGAAGAAAGAACAAAAAAGAGAACACAAGAGAAAGGAAGAGAAAAAGAGTGGAGGACAGAAGATAATATGACAGAAGAGAAGAGAAGGTAATGGAAAGGATGAGATGAAGGAATGTATGAAAGATATTGGTAAGGAAACAAAGTTCAACAATTGAGAAGAAGAAGAGGGGAATGAGCACAGAAAGAGAAGAACTGAGTAGAGGATGAAGAAGGGTGACATGAGTGTTTGAGATGAAGAAACACATGGGAGAGAGGAGAAGGAGAAAAGGGAAAGGGGTGGAGGACAGGACATACTATGAAAGAAAAGAGAAGACAGGCTGATGGAATGGAGGAGAATATGGAGTTCTTGAAAGACGATGTTAAGGGAACAAAGGTTAACAGTTCAGAAGAAGAAGAAGAAAAATGGGAAACAAGATAGCAAAGAAAACCAAATAGAAAACCAAAATACGTCACACGAATGAAGGAGGCTTGACAGAGGAAAAAGAGGAGGATGCCTATGAGAAGGAAGAAGAAGGAAACAAGAATTAACTGGGAGCAAGTAAAGAGTGTGATGGAGAAGAAAGGAAGAAAACGATGAAGGGGGAAAAACAGGCAGGAAAAGAAAGAAAGAAAGAAAGAAAGAAAGAAAGAAAGAAAGAAAGAAAGAAAGAAAGAAAGAAAGAAAGAAAGGCAAAGGAGGAGGGAGAAAGAGAGCTGGTGAGAATGAGTCTGACGTTTCTGGTGTCACACACAGACATCAAGCGAGTTAAAAACAAGACTCAGACGTCACAGACCTCTGAAATGACCGGCCAGTGGTTACCACCACCATCTCTCATCAGCACCTTCAAACTGGCATGAAATGATGAAGAAAAGACCGAGCTCCTGCGGAGAGCCCAAGTCCAACGCTCTAGGTGAGCTATCGAGAACACAGCCACTGTTGTCAACCCCAGTGAGGGGTGGGGAGTTGTGGGTTGGGGTCTGCCCTAGCAAAATCCCTGGATGAGGCTCCAGTCCACCGTTGGACCAGTGGTGTCTGTGCATTCAGGACAAATGGGGGCCCTGTAGATGGAGATGTTGTGGAAAAATCCAGCATGTGGTAAACCTGACTGAAAAACTGAATGTATCGTTAAAATGTTTATAGCAAGCTCAAGTTGGATGTCTTAATTTGATTTCTGACCTATAAGTAATATTTCTTTTGGAGTGTGTGACATTGTCTGTGTGCCCGTTTCCAGGTTGCTCATTTCCCTCGAGTGCTCTGCCATACTTTTGGTGCACAGGGGTAGCCTCAGCTTTTCAGTTCCACTGTGGGGTTTGAAAGCCGAGAACGTTTAAGCCATGTGACTTAAAGGTTGTGCCAACTTGAACATTTTGGTTTTTTTTGGAGTAGTTGACAACATTATCATGAATCTTGTTGATTACTTATGATTTAGCATTTTGCCCATTGAACAAAAATTTGGAAATTTATGACTATTGATTTATACTTCTGCTTTCAGCGTTGAGCAATTGATGCTGATGTTGAGATTTAATTCTGTCCTTTAGGGGTTATGGCAATATGTTGAACGAGCTTCACTTTGCGTGAATGTGTATAGCGTTATTCGGCAGACATTTCACTCTCACTGGTGCTGGTAGGCTAACACACTCCCCCCTGCTCCCTCACATGAAGGTTACTGATGGCGGTCTCCTTCCTCAGATGCCCTCCAACACCAATGATGCCACTCTGATCTTCCACTGTTATATTTCAGTCAGGGTCCCCCACACTGGCTAGAGTTCAAAGTCTTAATCTGATGTCTGTTTTGTTCATTTTTGATTATTTTAATTAACGCTAATGATACTTTTGTTAATTATTTGCATGATTCTTTGTTTTCCCTTTTGTCTCTAATGTGTCTCTGTGTTTTGTAGGTGGTTCCCCAAGAGGTCCATCACAGTCAGGGGCTGCCCTCAGTCCTATAAAGACGAGGGTTTCCCGTGGATCTTGGCGGTTCATTTGGATGCTCTCCGGAGTCGGTGATTTCTTATTGTGTCTTCTGCTTGAGTTTATTGTGATTTCTGGATTTTTTGACTTGTGCTCTGTGTGACCAGCAGTCGGGGCGTTGCAGCACCCCCAAACACAACTGCCCGGGTGCAAACACACATATTTATTATACAAAAACACCTGCAAACGGATTTAACAAAGGCACAATAGTAATACAATTCTTCTCTTTCTTTCTCCACACCTCCCAGGCAAGCTTTGTCCTCTTCCACCTGACTCCAACTTGCCTGGATGAGGTTGAGCGGCTTCTTTTAAGCCAGACCCTGGAGAACTTCTGGTGCTAGGGCAAAGCCCAATGGAAGCACTTCTGGGTTAATTGGAAGGCCCAAAAAATAAGGTTTGTGAATCCCGTCAGCTCCCCTTGGCAGCCTCCACAGAACACAACAGGGCTCTCCCACAGGATTACAGGTCCCAGCATGCCCTGCGGGTGTCTGTGTGGGGATCCTAACCCAGGGGGTCTGCAGCCTAGAATATTGGGGGAGAAAATATTTATCCATGCTCATCTCCCCCAGTCCTTCTATTGTACTGACCTCCCGGCTGGGTAAGGATTCTTATCGAATATGGCCAGTCCACGCATGCTGTCCATCACATCTGCTTTTTACTTTAACATTTATTTACTTAGCAGATGTTTTTATCCAAGGTGACTTTGAACTTCCTTTACTGGATTTGCATTTGGGATTTGTTTGCCTATTGGCTCCAGCAGACCCCCGTGACCCTGTAGTTAGGATATAGCGGGTTGGATAATGGATGGATGGATTTGTTTGCCTTTGCAGGAATTGCCTCAATGGCAAGGGGTGGCCAACTCTGATCCTGGAGAGCCGCAGTGGCTGCAGGTTGTTGTTCCAACCCTGTTGTTTAATTAGAAGCCAAGCCTCCCCAATAACAGATCTTATTTAATTTCATGGCTTCTTAGTGTTTTATGTAACTGTACCATGTCAGTTCATTCCTAAATCATGGATTTTTTCCCTTTCTAACGATACACGTATCATCCAAGTGATTCGAAGCCTAAAACGGATGAGGAATTTTCAGTTCTTCACTTTCTCTTCAGTTTCCTTCTGAGTTCTTAATTAAACCAAATAGTGAATGATGAACACACACGGGTGGAAATGGAGACAAGTTAGATGGAGAACTGCTGGTTCCTTTGTCATTTGCATTTCATTGCTAATAAGGAGCAGTTTAAACAATGAATACAACTGTTTATGACTAAAATAAGCAATTAAGGGTTCAAAATCTTAACAAGTGAGACAACTAAAATGAAGCAGAAAAATGTCACTTGAGCAATAAGTGCTTCATCAGCAATGAATGATTTCTCAGGAAGCAGTTGGGTTGAAACAAAAACCTGAAGCCACTGTGGCCCACCAGGACCAACACTGCTCAGCCCTGATTTAAAGGGTCTGAGTCTTAAATAGCAACTTAAATGACGTTAATTAGTAGCAAAAACGAGTCACTAATCCAGAAAATGGTTAGAATGAAGACCTGTAGCCACTGTGGCCCACCAGGACCAACACTGCTCAGTCCTGATTTAAAGGGTCTGAGTCTTAAATAGCAAATTAAATGACGTTAATTAGTAGCAAAAACGAGTCACTAATCCAGAAAATGGTTAGAATGAAGACCTGTAGCCACTGTGGCCCACCAGGACCAACACTGCTCAGACCTGATTTAAAGGGTCTGAGTCTTAAATAGCAACTTAAATGACGTTAATTAGTAGCAAAAACGAGTCACTAATCCAGAAAATGGTTAGAATGAAGACCTGTAGTCACTGCGGCCCACCAGGACCAACACTGTTCATCTCTGATTTAAATCTCTCTATATATAGAAAATCCAACATCTGTCTGTCTGTCTGTCCACTTTTCAGATTTAAATGTGTTTTTATTCTATAATTTGCTTGAACATTCTGGTTGATTTTGCAAATCATAGTTCGTTTGCAGGAACGATATATACGCGCTAATCGGAGACAAAGCCTGTGGGCCGAGGGGAAGGGGAAGCGTGACGTCAGGAGTGGGGAGCCTGGCAGGGCCCTCCTCACTCACGTGCCAGCCTCTGTTCGCCATTTTTTTTTTTTAGTGTTCCTTGCCTCCTCTTAGCTAGCGATAACGGTTTGTTTATTGGTTTTTAAACTTTGCCCTGTTTCACTACTGCGCTGGTGGAGCGACTTAGGGGGGACAGCTAGTAGCAAATAAATTAAACAAAGTTAATTAGTAGCAAAAACTAGTCACTAATCAAGAAAATGGTTAGAATGAAAATCTGAAGCCACTGTGGCTCTCCAGGATTGGAGTTGGCAACCCCTGCCTAAGCCTTTTATGCTCTTCCAACCTTCACAGAGTAATATAGCTTTTTTTTGTGAAATACACCTTTAAATTATAAAGATTCTGTGTTGTTCTCTGTGATAGTAGCCAGTGAGCATTTTTGGAGTCATTGAACTATCAAGAAGAAAGCCACTGTTTGGGACTTGGTGATTTGGAACTCTCGAGCAACGTAATTTCCACAGCTCCTTCCCTGCAGCTCCAATGATCTTTCCTCTGCCTGCACATTCACACCACTGGCTCTGCCTCATACTGCTCACTTGGGGTCTCGTGTAACACCCGCTGTTCTCACTTTTTCCCAACTTCATGAGCAGATCAAAGCTAGAATTATCCTTCTTGCACAAGGCAGCAGCAGTTTTGAGAGAAAACTGAATCAGAGAGATGGAGACAGAGAAGTCAGAATTCACACAGGACTCGTAACCAGGAAGACTACGATTAGATCAGAAAACTCAGTGTTTGTAGTCAGAATCAGAGTGGTAAATCCATCCATCCATCCATTTTCCAACCCGCTGAATCCGAACACAGGGTCATGGGGGTCTGCTGGAGCCAATCCCAGCCAACACAGGGCACAAGGCAGGATGCCAACCCACCGCAGGACGCACACAAACACACCCACACACCAAGCACACACTAGGGCCAATTTAGAATTGCCAATGCACCCAACCTGCATGTCTTTGGACTGTGGGAGGAAACCGGAGCGCCCGGAGGAAACCCACGCAGACACGGGGAGAACATGCAAACTCCACACAGGAAGGACCCAGGTCTCCCAACTGCGAGGCAGCAGCACTACCCACTGCGCCACCATGCTGCCCAGAGTGGTAAATCATAAGCCAAAAAGAAACTCAAGATGTAAATCGTAATCAGGGAGCAGTATCCAGTAAAATTAAAGACTAACAAGTTGAAAAGATGCAAATCCTTTTCTTTCAGGAATCTAAATCTTGGATGATCAAGCACACATGGCGCCAGCATTTTAAAACGTTGCACTAGTCACATGATGATTTGCAACCCCCAAAGGACTCCTAGCAACTAGTCTCCAATATGGTGGGGTCCATCAAGAAAACAAGATGGCACCCCAGGAGAACATGGATCATTTCTAGTTAAGTTAAAACACAAGAAGGCAAAAGATGAATATGAACATTAGACCCCTCGGCCTTTAGAAACATGAAAAACCAGACTTAAATAAATATTTCGGGGCTAAGAAACAGTTGGGGAAAAAAACGTAACTTAAAAATGAGAAAAGGATCTTTCCCAAGATCGCTGGCAGCCATGTGCCCAGGCCAATAAATGTAATCATCGGGAGTGCGGCACTCTAAGTGCTTCATCATGTCTCACTCTCACACACTCTCTGTATGGTGTCGCAGGATGGCTCGTCTCTCCAGGTCCCTGTGGCCCCAACCCTTAGGTTGCAGCTGAGCGTTGTTCCCTGGCTTGTGTGTAATTTCTGTTTAATTTATTTGTTGTAATTTTTTTAATGTTATGGTTATTTATTATTTAATGTTTATGTATTGTGTATTTAGGTTGTTTGAATCTATTTCTTGTGTTTTGTGGGTGGAACCTCCCAAGAGGTGTGGCTACTATGATATCACTACTTTGGGACCACCCCCAGCCTTTATAGTGAGGTTGTCATTGAAGTTTGAGGAGGAAACATCTCAGATGTGAGAACTGTGTTGATGTCCCTGTTTTTTTGTGGACGTACTGCCTACAATTTTTGGATTCTGAGTACTGGATAGAAGATTTTGTCTGGTTTGCTTTGGATTGCCTTTTTAGGGAAATCCTTTTGCTCTTGTTTTACCCTTTTTCCATTTTTGTTCTCTTGATTGATTTCTGTGAAAAAAATCTTAATTGGTCTTGTCGTTTATGCCAGAGGTTTTATGGTTTCCTCTCCCTTGAAGAGTATTTTTGTAAATATTTGTGAACTGTTAATAGTGTAGGACAGACTGACATTATTCATTTTGCTATGGCTGGTACACAGTCCTTTGGCATTAAAAGCCAATGCCAAACACTTTTAATATCTTATTGACTGGGCCTCTTTTTGGAATGAAGTTTCTGAGTCTTATCTGATAAAATAATCAATCACAAGCCAAGTGACATCCCAGAGATGGCTCTTTGAGGCACCATCTAAATCCCCAAGCTCAAAGAGCCATAACTCAGTGACTGGCAAACCCTGATGGACAGACTTTTACTCAACCAAAAAGGACGGGCTGATGTGCACCCAAGAAACCAAAAGCAAGACTCAATTCGTTCCTTTGAAAACCCCTGCACCCCCCAAATCCCCGCTCGATTCATCAAACTCACCGCTCTCAGACTGGACATAATTGTGAAGCAGGGACACCATAGACTACAGGGTGTGACCCCTTTTACTCTGAAGGGCAACCCAGTGTATAGAGGTCTTGTCTGTATAGGAGTTGGATGAGGGCTCTACGAGTCCAAATCTTGCTGAGCAAAGCAAGTGTACAAGCAGAGAAAGACCTCATGTAAAGGGCCACACATTGATCTTGCTAATGACAGGAGTTGACCAATTACCAGCCACCCAGCTCACAACTGAGGACATTGTGTGTAAAAACCGAGGCAATGAACGAGAAGAGCCCCTGAACAAAGAATGAAAAGAATGTTAAAGATCTTTCCACGTGCTGGAGAAAGCTGACCAGAAAATGAACAAAGCATCACCTACACCCAACTGTAAGTACACCGGCTTTGATTCCTAGAACTATTAACTATAACTCAGTAGTTGGGATAAAACCAGCAGATGTACTATGCTATTGGTGTCACTGTAACTGAGAAGTGATAATCTTGTGAAGGGTGAAGTCTTTAGCTGTCATAAGTTTCTTCCTAAATCAAGTGAGAAGGTTCAGACCGGCATCTCCCACACGCACACACAGGGGTAACCCAGCATAGACTAGCTGTAAGCAAATCAATGCCACGGTGCAGAATAACTAGCTAAAAAACTGACCACATTAATTAAAAGATCATAATTCATAAGTTGTGTGCTTTTGTCTGCAGGAGGGAAAAAGTTAGCTGTTGTTATTTTATGTTATGTGTTGTTTGCTATTCTTCTTTGTGTATATAATCGTCTTCTTCAATCACTGGGTCATAAATAAATTGGATTACTAGGTTTATTGGACCAAGCGTGTTTGGGTAATTTGTTGAAAATAGTCTCTCCCCATGTCCAGATCACAACAGAATAAGTGAAAGTATTTAATGTAGACTTTTGCCAATTTATGAGCCTCACTCATAAATTTTACAGCTCTCTTCATATTTTTGCCATCCTTTCTAGAAGGTAAAACAAAGATTCTCGGGTGGGCAAAAGTTGAAATAAATACTTTGCCTACATTCATTTGGCATTCATGAGTAGTGTCTTACTAATATTTTTTTTTAATTACTGCCAGGGCAACACTGACAATGAATTAACTGATTAATTAACATCAATCAATCAGTTCTTCGTCTCACATCGTGCAGCATTTCCTACAACAGGCTGTGCTCCATTTTTAGGCCCGAGTAGGTCTTGAAGCCTGCCTGTTGAGTTTGGGGGTCAGGCTGCCTGAGAGGAGACCTTTTGAGGCCTACACCCTTTCTGCCATTTTGTGTTGCTGCTTCACAACACCAACAGACGTTTCACACTAAGAGTGGAACCCTTCACACACACACACACACTCACACTTGTGCTACTGGACTAAACTAACCAAAGGTGTCACCTTGGTAATCCATCTGCTGCACGTAGTACAGTTGTTCCAGAAAGCCTACAGGCCATCAAAATCCACAATTTGCTCAGTGAACTTGACGACAAAATGACAGAAGATTTACGCTTTCAAATTGGTTGCAAACACTGAGCAACAGGGGGTTCAGGCCAACCATGACCCACTGCACAGAATGCTGACGGGCATTACAAGGCTGTCAAAGTAAACAGCTGCTTTATGGCACTAGAGAAGAGAAGCAGACATGATGAGACATCATCATCATTGTCATTGTCATCACCGACATGCTCACATACTCAAACATCAAGAAAGTGCCGTCAAAAGAAACTGAACGCAACAATGCTGAACTCAAGAGGGGTCTGAACTCTTCTTTATGGCACAGCTTGAGGTCCTCTACCATAACAAAAGGCTGCTGTCTGTGCCTGTGTGTGTTTCCGGTTCCTCGGAGCAATCTGACTGGTCAGTTTGGTTTTGGTGACGTGATCGACAGAGGAAGTGCCGGACAAGAGAGCTTCAGACACACAAGGAGGAGTAAAAGTGTCAGAGGCACGCTGAGAGTCGCCTTCGAACACTCAAAGTATAAAAGCAGCACCTCGACATGCCAGAGTCTGAGAAGCAGTGCTTTATGGGAATGCACTCGACTGAAGGTGCGCCGGACAAAAAAGGTTCAGACACATGAGGCTGTAGAGGAAAGGTGCACACATAGGGCAAGAGATATCAAAAGTGTTTAAATGTATTCAACATCCTGTCCTCCACCGGCACTGCTGGCCAATGTATTGATAATAATGATGATGACGATGATGACTGGCATTTTCAGTTGGTTGACATCTCTAAACACGTCCAGAGTGAACAGCTGTGGTTATGGAGTCAAGTGTTTCTTGTGATGCTCTTCTGTTTATTGCTGCTGCCCACAATTGCGAAGTCGTGGGTTCAAATCCCCAAATTAGCCCAGCCTGGACACTTCAATTTCCTCCTAAACGCCCAAAATGTGAAGGCTAAATGAATCAGGATCTCTAATTTGAAGGAGTGCACGTGTCCTCAGGTGGACTGTGGTTCAGTCCTGGGTTGGCTCCTGCCTTGTATCTCATGCTGCCTGGATTGGCAAGTTAATGAAAGCTGCAGGGCAGTAAATGGTCACCCAGTACCCCCAGTGACCCTTGGTGATAGGTCGTTGCCACTCTTATCCTAACCTGACAGGAGAAACAGTGGGTGTGGATGTGGGCACATGCCCTGTGGTGGCACCATACAGCCTTGTAATCAGGTCTTCACGACGTTGAGTTGTGAAAGGGGACGGAAGAATAAATTATTAGGGTAAAGCTGGAGTGATTAAACAATTATAAGAGTGTAATTAACAGTCACCAAATGGCCATGTTCTCATTCGGTTTTTAATGTGGCCATCGGCACCTGGCGCTAGAATGGAATCAGAATAATCAGCCAAGTGGGCGTCCTGCAGCTCTCGGTGGTCACAGATAAAAGTGAGCCGCGCCCAATATAAAGACAAATTATCTCAAAGGAGAGGCTCAAACGTAGCGATGGAGTGAGGTGGACTGAAATACAAAGGACTGGGGCAGAACCCGCAATGGCCGAATGTCACAAATGTCACACACAGGAATGAACGACCATTGTAATGAGAAAGGGGAGCCACACAGGGGCGAGTTAATATGAAGACTGGGCACGATGGAGGGTGAAGTATAAGATGGGACAATGAAGAACATTCACTCTCAAATAGAAAACAGGACCCTGGAGGCTCATTGTTACCACACAGCTTAAAAATTACATATTAAATAAAAGGAAATATTAAATTGAGGACAACTCTTTACCAGGGAGCAGCTACAATTTGATCAGATCATCAAGGACAGGTGACAGCCAGCATAAGAAAGCAATAATCAACATTATCAAAGTACGAGAGGCACTGGGTTACGGTGAGGAAGGCGTTACAATTTAATATGAGACCAGAATGTTCATCCAAAAAGTCTTCACCCCCTGAGACGTTTTCACATTTTATTTATTTTTTTACTACACTGAACCTCAGGTGATTAAATTTGGCTTTTTCCTCACAAATTGGCCCTGATGTGTCTGTGTGTTCACCCTGAGGTGGACCGGCATTCTGTTCAGGTGTTGCCCCCCTGCCTTGTGCCAGGTGCCAGCTCTGATGGGCTCTGGACGAGCGGGACAGGAAAATGGATGGATGGACATCGATGTACAGAGAAAGACTCGCTAATGTCAAAGTGGAAACAGATCTCTGAAAAGTTGTCTAAGCTAATTACAAATACAATAAAAAAAACCCAAATAATTATTCTCATCAGTATTCAATATGAGACCCCTAAACCACCACTGATGCAGTCCATTGATTATACAGGTCAAAGAATTAGTTCTATGGAGACCACCAGACTGGGGTTTCCATTGACTGGAGTATAAATACAAGGGACAACTTCAGGTCCCTGCGGTAGGCTGGCGCCCTGCCCGGGGGTTTGTTTCCTGACCTTGCGCCCTGTGTTGGCTGGGATTGGCTTCAGCAGACCCCTGTGACCCTGTAGTTAGGATATAGCGGGTGGGATAATGAACGGATGGATGGACAACTTCAGGTGAGTCAGTATGGCGGACAAGCCAACACAATGAGGACAAAAGAACACAACAAGCAACTCCATGAAAAGCTCAAGTCAGGGGACAGAGACAAGAAAATGGCCGACTCACTGAACATCCAGAAAAAATCAGTCATGGAGAAATGGGAAGAGTATGGCAGGGCTGTAAATAAATGCAGCTGGTGGTCCACAAAAACTAATGAAGACATGTGAGGTAAGCCACCAAAGGCACCTCTGAGAACTGGGAAGGAGCTACAAGCTACAGTGAGCGAGACTGGAGAGGCTGTGCAGACAACAGTTCTACCTGACTGAGAGCTTCACCAGTCATGGCTTTATGGGAGAATGGCAAAGAGAAAAAACAGAACATCTCGGCAGAAGACTCTCAGGTCACCCAGAAGAAGGTTCTGTGGTCTGACGGGACCAGAACTTGTTGGCCTTCACAATAAACGTCATGCATGGTGTAAGATATTAGCACAAACACAGCATCCCCACCATGAACCATGGAGATGGCAGCATCAGGCTATGGGGGTGCTTCTCTGTAGAAGACCCCTGGAAGGTCTGTGAGGGTAAAATTAGGGTAGGGAAATTAAAATGCAGCCAGCAAGAAAATTACACATTGAGAGAAGATTTGATTTCCAGCACAACAACGAGCTCCAAGCAGAAAGCCAAAGCTACACAGGAATGGCTTAACAAGAATGTGAATGTCCAGGAGTAGCACACCTCAGTCTAACTGACAATTCATAGCTGGGCTTGAAAACGGGGCTGCTGGCTCCTGATCAGCATGGCACCGGGCAGAGCTTAAGCAGTTTAGCAAAGAGGAATAATGCGGAAAAACGTCAGTCGAGATGTGCGGAGCTGATTGAAGGAGAGACACCTGAGCACAGAGACTCGAGGCTCTGATGGCTGCCATCTGTGAAATGCTGACTTGAAGGGGTGAATACTTAGGAGAGCAGATAGCTTGTGTTTTATGTTTTTCATCTGTTCAGGTCACCTTTTGCAGAAATCTGTTTTGACTTTGATATTAAAAAAGGCTTTTTCTGTTGATCAGTGACAAATAAGGCCAAATTACTGTAACTCCACTGTAAATCAAGGATTTTTAACAATAAAAAGTGAAAACTTCCAAGGGGGGGGGGGTAAATATTTTTATAAGCATTGCATATATGTGCAAAAGTAGGTTTACAGTTGTCCATATGGAAAAAGACGTGCAGGTTAGAATTATTACAATAGCTTTAATAACTTAAAAGAACATCACAATGGCACTTAGGTACAATCTCATAAGTGCTCAAATTACACATTCTTATGGTCTGCTTGCTACACTCAAGTAAAGGATATGAAATAAAAATAAGAGGAAGAAGACAAATAAATAATACACTCAATTAATAAATAAATAATAATACAAGAATAAACTCTGTGTTTCACGTACTCACAACTGTAAACCTACTCTTGCCCACCCCTGTATATTACATAGAAGAGCAACTTCATTCAATTCAAATCAAATTTACTGTCCCAAGAGGGAAACTGCGTTTGTCAGCAGAGCTTCAACACAAAGAATCCACAACAGGACATTAAAAAGACAGCAGCCATCAAGCGTACGTTAGCACAAGTATCACAAAACACTTAGGATATAACGTCAGATCACAGGTATAACCAAAAAAATCAAGAACTGTTTGAGTCCCCACCAGTGACTGACAAGAGCGGCAGCCGCACAGCACCCAAGTGAAGCCTGTGGATGTTTGCTAAAGTACATCTCAGCCAAGAAGCAGCCACAGCGTGAGCTAACAAGCTAAGACTGGCCACCGTAAAATCTAAAAGGGAGTCGGGCCAGGACTAATAGAAAAGGACAGGCCACCGAAAAGTGACACATTACAGGGGAGAGGTGGAATGGCGAGGAAGGGTTACAGTTTAAAAAATAAAATCCATCCCCTGGGGACAAATAAGTTCTATCTATCTATCATAAAGTGCCTTTCCTATCTATTATATAGTGCCTTTCTGTCTATCTATCTATTATATAGTGCCTATCTATCTATCTATCTATCTATCTATCTATCTATCTATCTATCTATCTATCTATCTATCTATCTATCTATCTATCATAAAATGCCTTTCCTATCTATTATATAGTGCCTTTCTATCTATCTATCATAAAATGCCTTTCCTATCTATTATATAGTGCCTTTCTATCTATCTATCTATCTATCTATCTATCTATCTATCTATCTATCTATCTATCTATCTATCTATCTATCTATCTATCTATCTATCATAAAATGCCTTTCCTATCTATTATATAGTGCCTTTCTATCTATCTAACATAAAATGCCTATACTATCTATTATATAGTGCCTTTCTATCTATCTATCTATCTATCTATCTATCTATCTATCTATCTATCTATCTATCTATCTACCTATCTATCTATCTATCTATCTATCTATCTATCTATCATAAAATGCCTTTCCTATCTATTATATAGTGCCTTTCTATCTATCTATCATAAAATGCCTTTCCTATCTATTATATAGTGCCTTTCTATCTATCTATCTATCTATCTATCTATCTATCTATCTATCTATCTATCTATCTATCTATCTATCTATCTATCATAAAATGCCTTTCCTATCTATTATATAGTGCCTTTCTATCTATCTATCTATCTATTATATAGTGCCTTTCTATTTATCTATCATAAAATGCCTTTCCTATCTATTATATAGTGCCTTTCCATCTATCTATCTATCTATCATAAAATGCCTTTCCTATCTATTATATAGTGCCTTTCTATATATCTATCTATCTATCTATCATAAAGTTCCTTTCCTATCTATTATATAGTGCCTTTCTATCTATCTATCTATCTATCTATCTATCTATCTATCTATCTATCTATCTATCTATCTATCTATCTATTATATAGTACCTTTCACATCTATCTATCTATCTATCTATCTATCTATCTATCTATCTATCTATCTATCTATCTATCTATCTATCTATCTATCTATCTATCTATCTATTATATAGTACCTGTCACATTTATCTATCTATCATATAGTGCCTTTCCTATCTATCTATCTATCCATCCATCTTTCTATTATATAGTGCCTTTCTATCTATCTATCTATCTATCTATCTATCTATCTATCTATCTATCTATCTATCTATCTATCTATCTATCTATCTATTATATAGTACCTTTCACATCTATCTATCTATCTATCTATCTATCTATCTATCTATCTATCTATCTATCTATCTATCTATCTATTATATAGTACCTGTCACATTTATCTATCTATCATATAGTGCCTTTCCTATCTATCTATCTATCTATTATATAGTACCTTTCACATCTATCTATCTATCATATAGTGCCTTTCCTATCTATCTATCTATCTATCTATCTATTATATAGTACCTTTCACATCTATCTATCTATCATATAGTGCCTTTCCTATCTATCTTTTTCATACTACACATCTACCCAAAGTTGAGTCAAGTCTAACAAACACAGGCTGTGACTATAAAACCTCATCAGGCAGTCAGCCCAGGACTGGTCACTACTAACATATTACAGACGTATCCCATGGTAGTCACTATGAGCGGACAGATTTTGGATATTTTTTTTAAATATAAAATATAAAACGTTGACAGGTTGGCTCTTCCTTACCAGTTTGCTTGCACGGTGTAACATAATACTTAAAGATGAGGCACTATAAACTATCGCAGGGAGACTGGAAGTTCTAAGCTGCTCTTCTCTGAGCTGTCACTGCGATCGGCCTTAGAGGCGGCTGTCCTAAATCGTGAAGCGCTTTGCCCCTCGTGATGAGGTCGGCTCCCACAATTCATAGTTTTAAAGGCACTTTTATTCACTCGCTTTATAGCTTATAAGATTAAGTGTTATTTATATTGTTTATATTGTGTTCATTTTATGTATGTATTTTGTTACATAATTTTACATAAGAGATTTATGTTTGTATGCTGGCGTATGTGTGTTCCTGTATGTATAATTGTTTTTTCTTTTTAATTATTCCTTATCTGGCTTTTATTTCTAACTGTTAGCCTTTATTCTATGTAAAGCACTTTTATTCAACTTTTAGTTGTTTTAACTGTGCTATATAAATAAATAAAACCTAAACCTCTTAATATAAAATATCAGATCATAAACTGCTTATTATTAGAGAAGATGTCCTGTATAATACGACAGTTGAAGGCTGGTCTCTGTCTTTTCACATATTAATTGCGATTAGAGAGGATTAAGGAGGTGCTGCTGTGTTCCTTTTTAAGCGACATTAAATATTACACGACGGACAAGAGGATGTCTTATGGTGTGATGTAAGAATGAAATAATACTCTTAACAAATGTAACATATCACGTAAAAAGGTGCTGCAGTCTGCAACGGGCCACTGTCACACAGAGACAGTCGACACAAGTGAGCAGTTAGAATGTAAAAATGAAAGACAAATAGAAAAACCGAATCCTCATTATATGATCGGAAATATTACATGGCAGAATCTTCAGTATCAAAAAGAATCTAACAGGGCACTACAGACTGGTCACTCTAAGATATAAGGGGGGCTGTCATTGTAAATAAGAACAATTAAAGACCACTCAGTCACATGTGGCTTGTTGCATTCTAACATCTTAATATTTTATCTGCCATATCCTTATTTTCCTACAGTGTTTACCATCAAGACGCTCAAACGGCACAATGTGACACAGTGATACCCCGGAGAGGAGGCCGGGCGCTATAAAGAAGCAGGAATGGCAAGCGGCCTTTAATAAAATATAAACGAAGACAATGCCTTCATGTCGTATCTAAAGCTGGAGGGCAGGGCGCTATAACACATAACAGAAGGTGCCCTGACGTCACAGTGAAGGACTGAAACGCTCACGATATCACAATTCACGTGACACTGGAGACGTAACAAATACCCTAATGAATGAATAAAGAGCGGTCACTAGGAAATGGAAGGGTCTGCAATGAATAAACAGCTTCAGGTCACTTTAAAATAAAACGAGGCATGTCAGGCATTAAAAGGAGCCGCTCCAGTCATTAGCCCGGTCCTGCTAACAGGAGACGTGGCAGGTGGTCCACTACCAAGACACCATCACGAGATGACCTAAGAGTTCTCATTAAAGTGGCCTTATCAAACAGACCGGACAGCTCTAATAACCCAGGGGTGGTCACTATCAAATGTGACACGGCAGACAGGCCGTTGCAAAGTGTGGGTGGGATAGGAGCGGCCATTAGAAAGCAGAACACATCCTCATGAAGATGCAGGTGCAGCAGAACGTGAACAACCAAGACTAAAGTTATTAAACAGAACCCGGGAGAGCAGCTGAGGAATCACAGCAACAAGGGGTCGGCGGACCTGAATTAAACACCGGAGATCGGTCAGGAGAAGGCACTCAACAAGATGGTGGGCGGCCGCTTTAGGACGAGCCGGCTGGCACTCGGGTTCAGCACACTCTTCTCAAGTGACGTCCTTCAAGCCAACAGTGTGCCGCAGCCATGCAACGCTCACTGGTGCTACTGATACTAGAAAAGCACGTGTCCAATCAGGTCCTTAGAAGCATAAAAGCAAACAACAACACAGGACAGGACCACCAGAGTGGGCACCATACTGTAACATCTCAGCATTGCTTCTTCATTTTTAACGGGGTCTGCTTGGCCCACCGTATCATGCGTCTACCACTGCTATAAAACTCTCAACCAGTGGCCTAAGATGGACACACCATTGCCATCAGTTGCTGTTGCTTGTCACGGGTGCAATTTAGTTACATGGAGGGCACCAGCAACACAAGGCAGGAGCCAGTCCACCACTGGGCACACACACACACACACCTACTGTGGCCTAACCTTCACAAAGGGGGACAATCAAACCCACAGGAATGAGAATCAGGAGGCAGAAGCACCAACCTCTGTGCCATCATGCTACCCACTTACCCAAGGCCACTGCACACATCGGGCAACTCAGAGATAACCGCAAAATAAGGAGGAAACAGCAATTAAAGATACACGGCTCCTAAGTAAGCAGCAGCTCCATCTCGGGAAGAGCGACCGGCTGAAGGGACACCACACAGTGACACTGATGGCACCACAAGTGGGGTGTGGGCTGCCACACGTGCCATACCAGACAAGCCCCACATCTCAGACCTCTCAGCTCACTCACGTGTCAACTGGTACCTCATGAGGCAGTGGGCACCACCCAAATCCTGCACTTGTAATCTCAGTTTGGGACGGCAGGCTAACCTTCTAAGCAGCAGATCCTCCAGAGGCCGGAGTGGGTCAGCGCTCCTGGGTCCTTTCGGTCTTTGCTGTGTGCGTCGTCGGTGCTCGAGTTGGCCGTGCTGTTGCAGATGAAGGCCCTGGCGTACAGCCAGTAGTCTGTGCCGATGGCCACCGTCATCAAGCCGAACGCGGCGAATGCTCCCACTGTCGTCAAGAGGATCTGGATTCCCTTCTCACACCAAACCATGGCGAGCCGGCACAACCATTTACCCAGAACAACTGGAAGTACTGGTAGTGGAGGTTAGGTCTCGGTCCAAGCTGGGAAAACAACATGGAAGAGGTGAGCAGAAAAGAAAAGGAGAGGAAAAGCAGGAGAGACGGAGGTCGGCCGCGGGTAACGGCACTCACCAGGCTGACGGACGGGCGCTCGCCTGGCGGAGGAACGCTAGGCTGGACAGGGAGAATCACGGGCGGCAAGGGCTTCCCTCTGTGGCGTCGCCTGCTCTTCTTCTGCCTCTCGGCCCCTGCCTTTCTCTCCTTGATTCTCTAGCAGCTGAAGTGTGATCTCGTTGGCACTCCTCTCTCCGGCCATCTAATTATCGTTTTCGGAGGTCTCCCTGGGAGGTCTGTGGTGGTCTCCTAATTACCCCAAAGCCATCTTCTTCACCTGGAGAACAAAACAAAAAATAAAAACATCCCTATGAGCGGAAAGTTGTTTGTCGGCACCCTACTTGAACCCACGTTCAGGCACATGTCACAAAATGAGCCAGACCTAATGTGACAAAGAAGGGGTGCACCAGCGAAAGGGCATCATCCTTATCAGTCAATCATTGAACCAGTCATGTTATATACAGCACAGAAGAAGTCTACACAGGATGCCAGCCCATCAAAGGGCACACTAGCAAGCGGGCATTGCCCTTATCATTCAATCATTCATTCATCCAGCCATGTTATAAACAGCACAGAAGTCTACACAGGATGCCAGTCCATCAAAGGGCACACTAGCAAGCGGGCATTGCCCTTATCAGTCAATCATTCATTCATCCAGCCATGTTATAAACAGAACAGAAGAAGTCTACACAGGATGCCAGTCCATCAAAGGGCACACTAACAAGTGGGCATCATCCAATCATGTTAATATAGGCAGTGAGGCACAGTGGTTAAGGCTTTAGAGGTTCAGACCCTGAGGATGTGGGCTCCAATCCCACTACTGTCACTGTGTGACCCTCAGCAAGTCACTTCACCTGCCTGGGCTCCAACTGGGAAAAAAAAATGGAACTAACTGCATCTCAAATGTTGTCAGATTGTCATTCTAATAATTCATCCATTCTGCCATCTTATATAGTTGGAGTAACTTTCCACCTGATGCCAGTCCATCCGCCATACCCACCCACACTCAGTCTGGGTGACAGCAGTACAGGTCACTTAGCAGGGCCTAATATCATGTTGAGCCCCCTGCTGTTGAGTAAATTGTTATTGGTGGATCTTTGGGAGTTTATCACCTCACACTCCCAATGTATTTCACATGCACCCTCTTACCATTTTGGTCCGGGACTGTGAGAGAAACTAAAGTCCACTGGAGGAAGACCACTGGAACAGAAGAGAAACATGTAGACTCCAGAAAGAAAACAAGTCAGCTGAGAATCTCTGCGAGGAAAATGGACAAACTGCACCAGGAATCTGACCATCAAAATGCTGTACAGTATAGCCCCTTTCCCACCGAGTATACCTACATACAATCTTCAAAACAAAAGGTGACAGAGTGCTTCATTGGGGCAATGCCGCAGAGGAACCATTCCTGCTCCCCAGGTGAACAATCCATATGAAGGCTCCAGAAAGAACCTGTTTATGTAGATCTGTCACTGGCACCAGATGAGTGAAACACAAATGAGTTCCCGATTCACACAGGTGAAGTTTGGGTATTCTTGGTATCCTTCTAGGTCGCCTCTTCGACATTAAAGATTATGTTTTGTCCACATATTAGGGGTCTTTTCAAAGGCCCACGGTTTCTGTGTCGAGCAACAGGAACCACCCAATTCAGTACAGTGCCATTACAGAACCGGCATTTTTAAGAAACCAACACTGAGTTTACCTGAACCAAAGTACACGACACGCAACAGCTTTATTGTCAGTTCATTAGTGTGAAGACGATAAAATGGAGAGTGCCCTGCTGCCAAGTCACTGGGCAAAAGGGAGAAGGTGCGGCGACAGAGGATGCTGCCACTACGGGAGGAGGAAAGGGCGGACGCGCAAAGAGAAAGAAAGAAAGAAAGAAAGAAAGAAAGAAAGAAAGAAAGAAAGAAAGAAAGAAAGAGTTTTAGCGTTCATAACCTTCTTTCCCCTGAATTCATTTAGCGGTCTGTGCGTCTAACCTCAAAACGCTGAAGCGCTGTGGGTCAGTCTAAGCTCGCCTATTAACGAAATAGCCGTACCCATTAAGGATGCCCAGTAGATCGCCTCGGGCAGTGCCTTCACCGCTTCTGTTAATGCGTGGGAATTAATGTGCTTCTGTCATTCTCGGTCTCTTCCTTTCCTGAAGATGTGTGGCACAAATATACATTGTAATGCCACTGATGATTCGACCGAGAGAGAGAGAGAGAGAGAGAGAGAGCGAGTGCTCCCACCCGGCACCGCAAGGCGAACCGATGCAGAAACCTGAACGGCACTGATCTTCAAGAGGCAGCCTGGCAACCGCCGCCCCCAGAAACACGGCGTGGATAAAAGTCAACGCCGCGCGTGCCCAGCCGGGCAGAGTGACCGTGGAATTCGCCGCAAAACTCCTCGCGCCTGTGCTGCAGACTGCCCTCCTCTTCTCTTGCCCCTTCTTCTTCTTCTTCTTCTTTTCGAGACTGACATGCAGACGCGCCATCGACAGAGGAAGACACCTTTGAATGGATGACTGCCCTACAGCACAAAACTGCGCATTTCGGCACCATGAGCCCGCATGTGCTCATCATAAAATATTTAAATGGCTTGGCTTGTTATGGGGCATCGGTCTTGGCCGAGCAACTGGCACGCTGTCTGTCAATACACAGACGGACAAAATCGATACACGGATCGACAGATAGATAGATAGATAGATAGATAGATAGATAGATAGATAGATAGATAGATAGATAGATAGATAGATAGATAGATAGATTTGAAAGGCACTATATGATAGATAGATAGATAGATAGATAGATAGATAGATAGATAGATAGATAGATAGATAGATAGATAGATAGATAATGTGTGTGCCCACTAGTCCATCCGACCTATAGGACTACAGTCTCGCATCCACCCATGTTAAGGGTTTTATTTAACACCCCTGCCTCGGTCACGTCCGGTTCCTTCCTCTCTTCCGTGATGAAGCTGCGCGGAGGAGGAGGATGAGGAGGATAAAAGAGGATTAAGGTACTCTTTCTAAAGACTGATACACTCGCATATTGTACATATGGATCTATCTATGTATAGGGATAGATAGATAGATAGATAGATAGATAGATAGATAGATAGATAGATAGATAGATAGATAGATAGATAGATAGATAGATGTTCAAATGTAATATATGTGTGTGCATGTACACACACGCATTTCACCCCCCCCCCCCCCCCCACCCATCCTCTAGAATATTATATAATAAACGGCCCCAGAGATGACTGTACCTCCTGAAAGGTTTCAAGGGGAAATCACCAATATCTACCAGATGCGAGACGAAAAACGGAACGGGAGTCAATCCCTTTAAGGAAAAAAAAAAAAAAACGTGTCGTGCTCCTTCCGTTAGCTGTAAGCCGGAGTTGCCTCTTCAAGAAACAATTATGTAAAATGCTGCAACAAGACACATCATACACGAAAATCAGAGGGAATCGTGTGCCAGTATAATCGAGGCGATAGGAAGCAGGAGTGAGAGAGAAATGCATGGGTGGTTTTCTGTATTTTGCATGTGAAGAAGAAGAATAATGATAATAATAATAATAAAAGAAAAGTTGAATGTCGATGCTTCAAAGGAAGTCTTGTGGAAGGGGCAGGAATCCCCTTCGACCCTTCTTATTCTTATTACCCGTCTGAAGCAAAGCACAAAATAGGCACTGGAGTCCAACAATCTTATGAAGCAATTTGGCCCCGTGCTAATTTCCAAAGGCACGTCCTTCACTGCCCATCGTCCCACCTTTCCTGTCCGTTCATTCATTCATTCATTCATTCACTGACTCACTCACTCATTCATTCATGTATGTATTTATTCTCATTTCCACGCGACGCTTACCTGCACATAACGGCGCGCTATTTACCTACTCGGCCATCTGCTCGCTGGCGGGCGCCGCTCTGTCGTTCTGTCTGTCCGTCGGTCGGTGGCTTGTTCGTTTCCCAGCTCGCGCTGTCCGTCTGTCCGTCAGTTCCCCTGCGATGTCTTTGCGCTTCCACGATGCCCGCCCGCCCGCTCGCTCGCTCGCTTCTTCGCTGGCTTCCCTGTTAATTTTCTTTCACCCCTGTGGCTAATCGGAGCTCAGCTCGAGCCTCAGACCCCCCCCACCCCCTCCTCTCATAGCCCTCCCTCTCTTGTTCCCGGTTACTAAGTGTGCGTGCGTACGTGCGTGCGTCTGTGCTGGAAACGGGGGGCTGGTGGGGAAGCAATGTTGGGGGGGGGGGGGGGTTAGGGGCGGTCCACTCGCCTACCTATTTCTGGTAAGGGAGGGGGGAAGGTTACCGAGTACGCGAAGCCCGTCTGGTTCAGATCAGTTCAGGAGAATGGAGCCGCTGCGGACTTGCCACTCGGTTCTTTCCGCCACTATTCGGACGTTCGGATAAGTCCGGAAAGAGATGGGAGGCTGCTCGGGCGCGCGGCGCTCAGTCCCCGTGAACGCGCGCCAGGCAGGGACATAACGGAGCGACTAAAGTGATTTTTTTTTTTGCTCCTTCTTTTCTGCTTCTTTCTCCTCTTTTACTTCAGGCTAGGTTAGCGAGGAAGCCCCCGAGGTGTAGCCTGGTGGTATAACATCCATAAGGCTTCATCCTCCGTACAGAACACAAACATCCCTAGGATGTAGTGTGATTGGTGGGTGAGAATCTACTCATTGTGAAGCCCCCTCATCACAGAGCAGAGTGAGCCTTCACTCCAGCAGCACATCTGGATCTCAGCGGCATTGAGTACTCATTCAGAAAATGGGCTGTAATAATATCTGTGAGGTCTCACTTGGCAGGCTCTCTGCCACTCGCTCAAGTCTATAAGAGACCCCTGGAGGTCTCAGGCAATGCAATGCTTCATTACTTCAGTATGCTGAATCTGACAGAATGTGAAGTCGGGTTAGTAGAGGTGGTGGTGGTGGTGAAGGGGGGGCGTAAACCGCATGTGCCGCCATGCAGAACCAACCGTCTGACTGCCAGCGAGGGGCTTCAACTGCGGCTCTCAAGGTGACCGGGAGTCAAACCCTTTGGTGCCACAATGGGGACGGCTCTGTTGGCTCGGAGGGATTTTTCTGCATTATTCAAAAATTTCCCTCAATCACTTTGTGTTCAGCAGGTGGGATTTGAGGTTTTCTTTCAAATGATGTTTTGCGCGTTTTCAGCACAAGAGCTGCTGAAATTCGAACAATGGAAGAGGTGGGCGATACGACCTCTGAGCGGGCCTGTGACCTTGAAAGCGACGCAGAATTGTGACCCTCGCAGGTCTGAATACATATGGGACTGCAAGGAATTTCTTTGATAATAATACCACCGTAGAGACACCGACAACAGCGACGATTCAAACGTCCACGCACCCACTCATTGGACTCACTTATATAATTTGTTCACACCAATATCCTGGGGCAGAAGACGTGCAAAAATAGCAGGCAGGATGCTAGACCCTCACAGGGCATGAACCTCCACACGCCACTCAGCGTCACCAGTCATCCCCACGTCTTCTGGAAGTAAAAGGGAGCAGGTGCAGACAGCACCCAGATTGGTGCCCACTGCCCCTGTTTGTGCCATCTGCCTCTGCCAGAGCCATTGGCTGCACAAAGAGCAGTTGGGGGGTGGCAGTTTGAGAGCTCTAGGGGTCTCACAGCCACTTTGCCTTCTCCTCAGGAGGAACCAGAAATAAATCAAGAGAGTTTAAACCCTCTGAAGAAGAAGAAGAAGATGGAGGGCCACCACTTTCTGTCACATGTCAGCCACCGGAGTCGTGTCCTCAGCAGTCACAACAGGTAGATATGAAAGGCACTATACACAAGACAAACACATACAGAAATAAATACGTAAGGTGATAGACAGAAAGAGTGGCATCAGAAAGTCTTCATTCCCTTTCACTTTCTGCACACTTGAGTTTGTTGTAGATTTCATTTTGCCCTTTCAGTCCATCCGTCTACACTCCATAGCCCACAACACGTTTTCAGAAAGGTTTTCAAATTTATGAAACTTGACCTGAAATCTCTCCTTCCTCTAAGTATTCAGGGCCTTTCCTGTGGCACCCCACATTGTGCTCAGGTGCCTCCTGTTTGCTTTAATTCCCCCTTGAGATGTTTCAAGAACTTGGTCGTAGTCCACCTGCGGCGGGGTGGATTGACTGGGCATCACGCAAAATGACATGCGTGTCCCTGTGTCTAGAAGGTCTACAAATCACACAGCAGGTCAGGACAAAAACCACACCACAAAGTCCAAGGGGCTCCCCTTAGACCTCCATGAAATCAGGGCAAGGGGAACAAACTAAAGCTTTAAGTGGTCCCAGGAGCACAGCAGCCCCAATACTTGTGAAACGAAAGACGTTTGGAACCACCAGGACTCTTCCTGAGTTGACTGTCTGCTCAAACCTGACATTATTTTAGGTGAAAAGGACGGACGAACTTGGTGGTTCAATGGCCCGTTAGTCACAACTGTTCTAATGTTCTAGTGACGATTCAGCTGCTCCTATGTGCCGGTTTTGCAGTCACTTGTCACTCACACGTCACCTGCTCCTGTCTTCATGTGTCCTCTTTCTAGCGTCTGCTCTTTGGTGGCCTTGTGCTTTAGACATTTTGAGTTCTTTGCATTTTCTACTTAAACAAACGTCGCTTTTGGCTGGCAAACCTTTGTCGTGGGTGCCAGTATGTTTCATCCAGGGTGGTCTTCAAACACTGTTATTCTTATTTTGTTGATGTTTGAGTGTTGATTATTTGGTTTCTTTAGGCCAGCGTCTATTCTGTGGATTTGCCTATCAGTTCTTTTTGCATATTTTTTGCTCCTGTGAAGTATGGAGGCCAAAATCTTCTTGTAGTTAGGGGACAAAGCCATTTTGAAGTGTAGGCCTCAGATTAAGCCTGGGGTTGGATTTTCAGAGACAAGGCCTCAGCTTGGTTCTTTTGGATTTTTTTTGCAGCAGCAGCAGCTTGAATTATAGTCTCTCATTTGGCCTTTACATTGCTTTTTTATATTCTTTGTCCACTGTACATTATTGTTCATTGTTTTCCATTTTTTTATAATTGTGTTCTGTTCATTTATTATTTGTCTAATTATGTGCTATGTATTTATTTTATTTTGTTTGATTATTAGTTAGTACCTACTGTATATACTGTATAGTGTATATACAGTATGTAGATAGATAGATAGATAGATAGATAGATAGATAGATAGATAGATAGATAGATAGAAAGGCACTATATGATAGACAGATAGATATATAGATAGATAGATAGATAGATAGATAGATAGATAGATAGATAGATAGATAGATAGATAGAAAGGCACTATATGATAGACAGATAGATAGATACACTGTAGATAGATAGATAGATAGATAGATAGATAGAAAGGCACTATATGATAGACAGATAGATAGATAGATAGATAGATAGATAGATAGATAGATAGATAGATAGATAGATAGAAAGAAAGACAGACAGCTAGATAGATAGATAGATAGATAGATAGATAGATAGATAGATAGATAGATAGATAGATAGATAGATAGATAGATAGATAGAAAGGCACTAGATAGATAGATAGATAGATAGATAGATAGATAGATAGATAGATAGATAGATAGATAGATAGATAGATAGATAGATAGAGAAAGGCACTATATGATAGACAGATAGATAGATACACTGTAGATAGATAGATAGATAGATAGATAGATAGATAGATAGATAGATAGATAGATACTTTATTAATCCCAAGGGTAAATTCCCCTACTCCAGCAGCAGCATACTGATAATAACAATATTAAATTAAAGATTGATAACAATGCAGGTATAACAGACAGACAATAACTTTGTATAATGTTAACGTTTACCCCCCCTCAGGTGGAATTGAAGAGTCACATAGTGTGGGGGAGGAACGATCTCCTCAGTCTGTCAGTAGAGCAGGACGGTGACAGCAGTCTGTCGCTGAAGCTGCTCCTCTGTCTGTAGATGATGTTGTTCGGTGGATGCAGTGGATTCTCCATGATTGACAGGAGTCTGCTCAGTGTCCGTCACTCTGCCACAGATGTCAAGCTGTCCAGCTCCGTGCCTGCCTTCCTCACCAGTTTGTCCAGGCGTGAGGCGTCCTTCTCCTTAATGCTGCCTCCCCAGCACACCACCGCATAGATGAGGGCACTCTCCACAACCGTCTGATAGAACATCTAAAGCATCTTATTGCAGATGTTGAAGGATGCCAGTCTTCTAAGGAAGTATAGTCGGCTCTGTCCTCTCTTGCACAGAGAATCAGTATTGGCAGTCCAGTCCAGTTTATCATCCAGCTGCACTCCCAGGTATTTATAGGTCTGTACCCTCTGCACACAGTCACCTCTGATGATCACGGGGTCCATGAGGGGCCTGGTCCTCTTAAAATCCACCACTAGCTCCTTGGTTTTGCTGGTGTTCAGGTGTAGGTGGTTTGAGTCGCACCATTTAACAAAGTCCTTGATGAGGTTCCTGTACTCCTCCTCTTGCCCACTCCTGATGCAGCCCACAATAGCAGTGTCGTCAGTGAACTTTTGCACGTGGCAGGACTCCGAGTTGTATTGGAAGTCTGATGTATATAGGCTGAACAGGATCGGAGAAAGTACAGTCCCCTGCGGCGCTCCTGTGCTGCTGACCACAATGTCAGTCCTGCAGTTCCCGAGACGCACATACTGAGTCTGTAAGATAGTCCACGATCCATGCCACCAGGTATGAATAACTAATAACCATAACATAATGCATAATTAGACAAATAACAAATGAACAGAACACAATTTACAAGTATATATATACATATATTGTCACACACGTGTGCTTAGGAGGCAGCCAAAGGGTCCAAATGAGAGTGAAAGTAACACAGAGAGAGGGTTGGAACCAAGGACTAACGTCTTTATCCCTTCTTCAACAGACTGATGGTAGAATAACAAATCTTATCCAGTTAACCACAATGCAACTTACCTTCAAGATGATGTCACTTCCGGTCCCCATCTGATGACATCACTTCTGTCCCCATCCAATAATGTCACTTCTGGTCTTCAGTTGATGACTTCACGTCCGTCTCCTCTCTGACAGCCTCATTTCCACTTCCTCCGTTTCGTGCCGTTTCCTTCTTGTCTTTCATGGTATATAAGAAGCCACATTGCTTTAACAGTTTCTGAAATGTAATCCTCGCCTGGAGATTCCCCAACACTTTGTCTTTGTGTTCCATTTTTGTGACAATATACTGTACATATATTGTAACATGACGCTATATAGCACCTGACCCGACACAGATTGTTTTATTTTACCCGTGCCTCCGTGTCAAACTATTTCTTTTTCTTCAGCTGGAGGGCACGTCTTCCCCATAATCCCTCCAGCCACAACACAGTCCCCAACACAGTACAGTCACCAGGCTCTCTTCTTCTCCTCTCTTCCACCATCACTCCTCCTTAGCAAGCTTTGTCCACCTCCTCCCGACTCTGGCCGCTGAGTGGTGGTCACTGGCACCCTTTTATTGGGCAGTCGGTTGGTGGTTGATTATCAACATCTGGCTGCACTTCCAGGTAAGGTGAAGCCAGTGCCCAAAAGGCATAATAAATACATACAACAAATGTGACACACCAGGTCTTTTTAAGCCTGTGACTGCTGCAATATTTTAAAGTGTATTCGTCACATTTTCTTTAATTCGACTTTGGTTTTGTTCAAAGGATAAGATTTTGGGATTGTGGTCTGGCTTTGTAGCCTTTGTCAATTTTCGTAAAGCGTTCGACTCAGTTAATCGAGCTGCCCTGTGGGACATCCTGAGGGTTCGCGGGATCCCCTCGAGGTTGCTGGATATCATGACCGGCCTGTCCACTGGTACTGTGAGTGCCGTGCAGAGTGGAGGCAGGACTTCTGTATTTTTCCCAGTTGATTCTGGAATCCGTCAGCGGTGTGTTCTGCTCCTACTCTGTTCAATGTTTGTATGGACTGGGTGTTGTGCAGGGTCGTGGGGTCCAGCGGCTGTGGGGCATCTGTTGGTGAAGAAAGGTTCACGGATCTTGACTTTGCTGACGATGCTGTGATCTTCGCTGAGTCAATGGAGGCTCTGATTGGGGCGCTTGAGAGACTGAGTGAGGAGTCTGAGTGTCTGGGCTTGTGAGTGTCCTGATAAAAAACAAGATCCAGGCCTTTAATGACCTCATGGGCACGGCCATCAGCAGTATGTCTGTCTGCGGAGAGAGTGTCAACCTCGTTGAGAGGTTTACTTACCTCGGCAGTGACATTCATGTCTCTGGTGACTCTTCCTATGAAGTTAGTAGACGGATTGGGAGAACATGGGGGGGTCATGAGTCCGCTGGAAAGGGGTGTGTGGCGCTCCTGATATCTCTGCAAAAGGACGAAGATCCAAGTCTTTAGAGTCCTGGTGCTTCCTGTCTTGCTATATGGTTGTGAGACATGGACGCTATCTAGTAACCTGAGACGAAGACTGGACTCCTTTGGTACTGTGTCTCTCTGGAAAATCCTTGGGTACTGTTGGTTTGACTTTGTGTTGCTCATGGAGTCCCGAATGAGGCGCATTACCTGCATTGTGAGGGAGCGTTAATTACGGTATTACGGCCATGTGGTGCGTGTCCCCGAGGGTGACCCAGCTCGTAAGATCCTCATTGTTGGGGACCAGAGTGGCTGGTCCAGGACAAGGGGTCACCCACATAACATCTGGCTGTGGCAGATAGAGGGTCATTTCCGGAGGGTGGGACTGGACCGTGTGTCTGCCTGGGGGGTTGCAAACCGGGATCCCGAGTTGTTTTGTTGTGTAGTGGGTACGGTAACGCGCTGTACCAGTGCCTGCTCCCCAACTTGACTTGGACTGGCTTTGTTTTACAGTGATCCCTCGCTATATCGCGCTTCGCCTTTCACGGCTTCACTCTATCGCGGATTTTATATGTAAGCATATTTAAATATATATCGTGGATTTTTTGCTGGTTCGCGGATTTCTGCGGACAATGGGTCTTTTAATTTCTGGTACATGCTTCCTCAGTTGGTTTGCCCAGTTGATTTCATACAAGGGACGCTATTGGCAGATGGCTGAGAAGCTACCCAACTTACTTTTCTCTGTCTCTCTTGCGCTGACTTTTTCTGATCCTGACATAGGGGGATTGAGCAGGGGGGCTGTTTGCACACCTAGACGATATGGACGCTCGTCTAAAAATGCTGAAAGATTATCTTCACGTTGCTACCTTCTGTGCAGCTGCTTCATGAAGCGACATGCTGCACGGTGCTTCGCATACTTAAAAGCACGAAGGGCACGTATTGATTTTTTTATCTGTCTCTCTCTCTCTCTCTCTGCTCCTGACGGAGGGGGTGTGAGCTGCCGCCTTCAACAGCTTTGTGCCGCGGTGATTCGCATACCTAAAAGCCAAACAGCTCTATTGATTTGTTTGCTAGAGATTGTTTTCTCTATCTATGTGACATTCTGTGCTCCTGACACGCACTCCTTTGAAGAGGAAGATAGTTTGCATTCTTTTAATTGTGAGACTGAACTGTCATCTCTGTTTGTCATGGAGCACAGTTTAAACTTTTGAAAAAGAGACAAATGTTTGTTTGCAGTGTTTGAATAACGTTCCTGTCTCTCTACAACCTCCTGTGTTTCTGCGCAAATCTGTGACCCAAGCATGACAATATAAAAATAACCATATAAACATATGGTTTCCTACTTCGCGGATTTTCTTATTTCCGGGTGGCTCTGGAACACAACCCCCGCGATGGAGGAGGGATTACTGTAAAGTATTTTTTATTTTACTAATAAACCTTTACTAAGAAAAGAACACTATTTTTGTTATTTAGTCCAGAGTTTTCTCATTTCTGAGCCTTTTTGAAATTAAAGCCTTTCTCTGTTTTATTACAGCCATGGCCTTTCTATGGCTTCTACTTGCTGACCGTTTTTCTATTTTTCTTAATTGTGACTTATTATTTTTCACGTCTTTATGTTATTTCTGTTGATTTTATTTGTGATTCTCTAGTTGTGTTTCTTTCCCATTAAATGTCCTGATATTCCCTCTGCTTTGTGGGTGGAGCACTAGGAGGCGGGGCCACCCTGACATCACTACTTCTGAGCCCGCCCTGTGACCATGTAAGTTGGCTGGGAGGACTCAGGCGTTGGAGGTCATTCATTTTTGGGGAGTTTGTGAGTATTAGTCTATCTGTTGGACTTTCTGGACACTTCTTGTTAATCTCAGTCAGCGTTCCTCCCCTGGCTGTGCTTCTAATTCATGTTTAATGTCTCTTTTCTTTTTAATTCCTTGATTTGTGTTGATTATGTGCATCATTTTTTATTTTTGGTTTTGTCCATGTACAGTATGTGAGCTGCATTTGTTATGTTCCATGTGTTTTGTAGGTGGTCCCCTAACAGGTGGTGCCACCTGCCAATCACCGCCATGAATTGCCCTCTGCCCCATAAATCCAGAGGGTCTTCCACAGTTCCTGATGGTTTCATTTTGAATGTGCTTAGCAGTAGTGGTGCATTTTCTTCTGTTCTGCAGTGCTTTGTGACTTTGTCTTGATTTCTGACCATTTTGCTCTGTTTTTTGATTCTGTTTGTTCATTAGGATTTCCTAGTGTTGTTGACAACTCCCTTTTGCCTTTTGTGCTTTTCACAGCTTCACAGTGTAACAGATCTTTTACTGTATTTTATAAAAATCCCATGTTTGCCCGTATATCTAGCAGGGACTGGATGGGACCAAGCAGCAGGCATTTTTGGAACTGGTTTTGGGACTGATGTGCTAGTTCAGGACACGTGTACTGGGAATAGTTTGCCATTTTAGACAAATAATTTTTTGCTTTTTGTGTGTTCTGTTTTACATTTTGGTCTTATTTGCTGTTTTTGTTAATAAAGTCTTCATTCATTAAGATTATTTGATTGCTCTTTCTTATACAAGCCAAGGGTTTACGGTCATCCATACTCCTGTGGGGTGTTTGTCATATTTTTTGGGACCTTTAACTTTATTCTTGAAGCCTAACCCCCTTTCTGTGTCTGTGAAACCTGAGGCAGGCGGGAGGAGCTGGGATTATGTCTATCTAGGGCATGGCCAGTGAAGCCTTTTGGAAGGCCTCACACACTTTCGCTGTGTGGATGACTCCATGTCATGACATTACCCTTTTATGTTGTGGCCGTGTGGGCTGAAAGGCTGTTTTAGAGTTTCGGGGCTAGGCTGCTTTGGGTGGGTGAGGCCTACACTTACTGCTCTGACACTGAATCTCATTTTAAAGACTAAAAGCATTTGAGTTTTGAGAGCCAAACAGGTGCTGGATTGGCCACTTCTCATCACACACACCCTGCTTTCTCTTATTAGTGTGGCTGGCAATGGAGGCAGTCATGATTTTGTGTTTCTGTTCTTTCTTGCACATTTTTATAGAATTTATTTTGCATTCCACATAGGTAGACACGCTAAATGTCTTAACTGTTCTTGTGTTAAACAATTATTTCATATGGCTTCTGTCACAAATGCGCGCATGGGAGGAAGCTAAAGGGCTCAAAAGAAGGTAATTCCCGATCAGACCAGGGGGTGGCAGAGTGCATTAATCCTTTCTCTTGTCTCCCCGCAGACCAAATGTGGGAAATTCCACCTGGCTACCATGAAGATGTCACTTCCGGTTCCACCCCCCCAGAAGTTGCAGCCCAATGACCTAATTTCTGGTTCCAGTCCCAAGATCCCTCCTCTTCCTGCCATCCAACTACATATCCGCCATGTTTACTGACCTGTGCGGTTCTGTTTTGGACTCCCTCAATTTCCCTCAACCTTTTTTCACATTTTGCAGCCAATTCTCAAGCATACGGGAGGCTGCCCCAAACCTCTTTGTGTGTCAAGGCTTGATTATTTACCACACTGCATCTTTTCCTGACCCCATTTTGATTTCTGTATGCGCCACTATTTGTGGAGGTGCACAGTGAGTGACATCATGTGGCTCTGTAAAAAAAGGGCAACACCATCTGAGTTTGAGGATAAAACCAAGAACGTTTACAGAGTAACTGTGATTGTCTGAATATTGCACTTCACTTAGGGCTCGGCACTTTTACTCTGATCTCACATTGTGTTTATTACTTACTGTTTGACCGACATCTTTATTTAAGGTGATTTACAACATTTGAGAGATACGATTTCGCATTCATTTCTTTTGATTTTCCAAGTGGCGCACAGGCGGGTGAAGTGACTTGCTCACGGTCACACTGTGGTGTCAGTATTGGGATTTGCATTCACAACCTCCGGGTTTGAAGTCCAAAGCCTTAACTCCACACCTCGCCTCATCAACAGGGCCGGATTAAGAAGAAATTGGGCCCGATGCTGCAGCGCAAAAAAGGCCTATTTTTTCTCGGCATTGGTGCATGTGGCATTCGACACTCACCGTACATGCGCACTCAGACCGACCAAGGAGCCTTAATTGCTTGCAATGCAACCAGCCAGCCTTTATTGAACATGAATAATAATAACGACATAGTATCGTAACAACTCGAGATTAACATCAAACTATGTAACATCAACATTCAATAGCAATTGTCTGAAAAGTGCACTTAACGTGGAAAAGGCTAAACCAGATCAACTTAACTTAAGCATATTGTCACCCTAACTACTGCGCTAGTGCTGCTTACTTCTATTGCTGTTTTTCGAGCCTTAGCAAGCGCAAATTCTTCGATTGTGTCAGTGAAGTCAAGGCTCAATGCTCATAAGCGCCAGCATGCTTAGCCTTTCCTGCCCCATTGAGGACCGCAGCTCTCCTTTGACTATTCCCAACTTTGAGAAGCTCCGCTTTGGACACCATCATGCACAGATAGATGCGCAACCTAATCTCGACGTTTGGAAATGTCTGAGAGAGATTCAACGATGATAAAGTGGCAAGAATCCCCAAGATATTGTTAAATTACTAGGTAAACTGTTTAACTTAAAATTGATAGCATTAACTTGAAATCTTCGGTTAACAATAAACACAACGACGTTATCGTTACGTCACAGCACAAAGAACAATAGTAACTGTATAATAAGTAACGCTGTGTCTAGGCGTCCGAAAATCGGATTCCAAATTTCATTCTAAGAATTATTTTGAGGTTAATATAGTAAAGGAAAACTGTTCAGCTTCCGGAAAATTCTTGTCTGTTTTCATCTGGGCCTGTTTCAGGAATGGGCCTAATGCTGCAGCATCAGTAGCACCCACCGTAATCCGGCCATGGTGCTCATCAACATTCTCAGCTGGTCCCCTGGCGTTGAGTCTTACTGTGGTTCAGTCAGGGACATTGTCCTGAGTTAAGTTATTTATATTATTAAGTTATTTATTCACTACTTTCTCTGCTGTTCTTTTCCTGGTTTTCTGTGGTGGCCACCACCACCTGATTAGGGCACCATGCAGTCCCTGTTGATGGGTGGAAAGGCAGAGGTCCACATGACCACCATCATCTAATTCCTCCACATGAAGCCTGAAAACCTGAGGACTGATTGAGATCACTGATGTCAGGTAGAATGCCCAGTGGGGGCCGGGTGGTCTTGTGGCCTCGGAGCCCCTGCAGATTTTGTTTTTTTTTTTCTTTTGTTTTTTCTGTCCTTCTGGCCCTCTGACCTTACTTTATTCTTTGTTACTTAGTATTTTTGGGTAGGAGCACACGCTGATACAGTGCATTGCCGCGCCCACCACATGAGAAACCAAACTCAGGATCCCAGAGTGCCACCCATGCAACGGGTGACACCTCAGCACCCCACTAGTTCATATACTTAGCATCGCCTAATCCATCTATCCACCCATTATCCAACCCGTTATATATCCTAACTACAGGGTCACGGGGGTCTGCTGGAGCCAATGCCAGCCAGCACAGGGCACAAGGCAGGAAACAAACCCCGGGCAGGGCACCAGCCCACCGCAGTCACCTAATGTTATTTTTATATTTTTCTTTTTTTCTTTCTTCATCTTGTGAAGTACTTTGAGCGACATCATTTGTATGAAAACGTGCTCTAGAAATAAACGGTGTTGTTGCTGTTGATTATTTGATGTTTTGTACATTTCCGTATTTTGTTATTTCTGTTTTTGGTTTGCCTTTATGTAAAGTCATTTTTTTTCTTTAACAATGTTTCATTTGGGGTGGCACGGTGGTGCAGTGGTAGCGCTGCTGCCTTGCAGTAGTGAGACCCGAGTTCACTTCCCGGGTCCTCCCTGCGTGGAGTTTGCATGTTCTCCCCGTGTCTGCGTGGGTTTCCTCCCACAGTCCAAAGACATGCAGGTTAGGTACAATGGCAATCCTAAGTTGGCCCGAGTGTGTGGGTGTGTTTGTGTGTGTCCTGCGGTGGGTTGGCACCCTGCCCATGTTTTGTTTCCTGCCTTGAGCCCTGTGTTGGCTGGGATTGGCTCCAGCAGACCCCCGTGACCCTGTGTTCGGATTCAGCGGGTTGGATAATGGATGGATGGATGGATGTTTCATTTGGTTACTTAATTTATGATTTAAAGTTTTTTACATTCATTCCTTGTGTCTTATAGGATTAACGGTACCCTGAGGTCTCTGCTGGAAGCCCACCCTCTGCCCTCCGCCCTCTGCCCTCTGCCTGGGTCGTCGGTCCTGTCGATGAGTGAGTTAATCTGGAAAGTTTGTCTTTTTTGCAGTTTCTGGATTTTTTACTTCTGTCTGTCATGTTTATGCTAGGCAACCCTCATCTTATTTTCAAATTATATTTTGCATCTTTTTCATTCATTTTCAATCTTTACTAAGGGGCTTCGCCCTCTGCTCGCTTTGCCCGCCAACCCCTTTCCCCCCCTGCCAGCAGCCGCCACTCCGAAATCCCCTCTTAAATGGTGACACAATGGGAAACAAATCCATTTTTTTTAACTCCTCTTTGCTCGAGCAGCTGCTGCTGCCCCCTCGTGTTTTCTGCAATTCTCACACCTACCTCCCCCCCCACCCCCACGCACCCCCAGAGCACCCCAAGGAGACGCGGCCTCTCCTCCGAAGCCCCTCTTAAACGGTGATACATTGGGAAACAAGTAACAGGTGTTTATTTCACCTCCTCTTTGCTTGAGAAGCTGCTGGCTTGCTGTGCTGCTGCTGTGTTCGTGCGGAGCTGCGAACGTTTAAAAGCCTTTACAGCAACTGAATACAGTAATCCCTCACTTATCGCGGGAGATAGGTTCCAAGGCCGACCGCGATAACTGAATTTCCGCGAAGTAGGGACACTATATTTATTTAATTATTTAACGTGTATTTGGACGTTTTTAAACCCTCCCTGTATTGTTTACAACCCACCCTTTACTCTGTTAATAACAGGGACAACTGCTAAGCAAAATGAAATCGGTAGATAAGTTTACACTTACTGTATAGCGAAGTACACGTAGCAGCTTGTAGGCGGTCATGACGTCGTCGACCTTGTTGCAAAGATTCCTAAAGCAGATTCCATCCAGACTACTGCCTTATCACGTCCACTTGCAACTCGTTTTGCGCCCTGGTTAAAGGACACTGCGGCCGTAGATCTTATATGCTTTTCCTCCTTTTTAAATAAAAAGAATCGTGGACTCATTTATGCTGTAATGGTGTCTGCAGCGGTGTAGCTGTTCTTTTCCTTCAACATATCCAAAACGTTTACCTTTTCTGCAATCATTTGCATCTGTTGGCGCTTGGACACGGCCCCTGAAGCATTAGCACGTTAATGCTGAATGAGTGAGATGAGACTTCCTGGTTAATGCAGCACTCCGTCGCTGAGCCAATCAGCAGCACACAGGAACTTAACTGCGTGCTCTGATTGGGTAGCTTCTCAGCTATCCGCCAATAGCATCTCTTGTATGAAATCAATTGGGCAAACCAACTGAGGAAGCAAGTACCAGAAGTAAAAATCTGCGTTATATATTTAGATATGCTTACATATAAAATCCGCGAAGTCGTGAATCCGCGAAAAGTGAACCGCGAAGTAGCGAGGGATTACTGTATTCAATCTCTTTTCGTTGTTCCGTTATTTCCCCGAGTAATATTTTCAGATTGTTTGCGCTAATACAGCGTTTCTCAACCTTTAAGTATTTGCGACCTGAGTTTTCATAACAGTTTTAATCGCACCCCCCTAACATTTTTTTGAAAGGAGCCCACTAATACCAATTTGTTCTTTTTTAATCAATGATATATCATAGCGCTGCTGCCTCGTAGTTGGGAGACCTGGGGACCCGGGTTCGCTTCCTGGGTCCTCCCTGCGTGGAGTTTGCATGTTCTCCCCGTGTCTGTGTGGGTTTCCTCCGGGCACTCCGGTTTCCTCCCACAGTCCAAAGACATGCAGGTTAAGTGGATTGGTGATTCTAAATTGGCCCTAGTGTGTGCTTGGTGTGTTGGGTGTGTTTGTGTGTGTCCTGCGGTGGGTTGGCACCCTGCCCAGGATTGGTTCCCTGCCTTGTGCCCTGTGTTGGCTGGGATTGGCTCCAGCAGATCCCCGTGACCCTGTGTTCGGATTCAGCGGGTTGGAAAATGGATGGATGGATGGATGGATATATCATAGATGCATATTTTATTATACCTACTTAACTTTTATCGACATTTATCTAACTCTATATTTATTTTCCTAGTATCAGAATGTAGTTTAAGTTAATTTGTTTTGGTTTCAATAGATGCATTTTTCATTTTTTCGATTCTTGTTTTCTTTTTTTCACATCTTCGTGCCCCTCTTTTTTGTTACTTCACATGCCCCTGGGGGGGGCCTGCCCCCCGCCCCCCGCCCCACAGGTTGAGAACCACTGTGCTAATGCGATCTTTACTCTCCTTTTTGGAGACTTTCGAATTTTCCTACTTCCATGATCTCTAACCTGCTCTGCATCACGGGACTTTAGTCTGAAGGTTGTAAGTATGACCTGACTTGTCTCTGACTCTCTGTCTCTGTGTCTCTCTTCAAAATATCACGTCTCGTCCCCGGGAAAAAATTTATTTTTTAAAATAGAGAGATTTATTTTTGTTTTTATTGTTATTCATGTTCCATCTTTATCTAATTATGTGTTTTTGTCAGTTTAATCATTTAGTTTCTAAGTGTCAGAGCTTACTCTCCCAAGCTCTTGGTATTTTGTGGGTGGCTCCCTGGGAGGCGTGGCCACCTGTCCATGCCCCTGAAGGGACCGCCCCTTTCCTATAAAGGAGGAGGAGACAGGCAGTTAAAGGCAGGCTGATGTTGGATTCTGTTTTAAGTTTAGAAGTTGGTGTTAGTCAAGAATGACTTTTTAACTAGTGCCATTCTTAGACAATGAGAAGACATACGATATGTTATAGAAGGAAGGAATCTGAATTAAATGAAGTAAATTAGGAATAGGTGGCAGAATGTGTGTTTGTTTTCTAAGTTTTGTATCTGAACTGTCCATGCAGGTAAGGATGGGATCACAATATTCTGGATGAGTTAGAGAAGGTAGTGTGTGGAGCCCATTATTATTTAGTAGTATTATGAATAATGTTATTCTTTTCTAAAATAGGGACTAAAATAGAGGGGGTAAATACAATACAATACAATTTATTTTTATATAGCCGAAATTCACACAAGAATGGGCTTTAACAGGCCCTGCCTCTTGATGCCCCCCAGCCTTGACTCTCTATGAAGACAAGGAAAAACTCCCAAAAAACCCTAGTAGGGAAAAAATGGAAGAAACCTCCAGAAGGGCAGTTCAAAGAGAGACCCCTTTCCAGATAGGTTGGGCGTGCAGTGGGTGTCAAAAGAAGGGGGTCAATACAATACAATACACAGAACAGAACAAATCCTCAATACGGTATAAAAATAAAAATTTTACAAATACGGAGCAGAAGTTAACAGTAGATGATATCCCATAATATGATTTGGATTTCTTTAGAGTCCTGGATGACCTCAGCCATCAAGCTGCCTCCCCCATTTGGCCATTCCACAGCTGAGACAGCCAATCCGCTGACAGGACCCCTCGACCCCACGATTCCTGCGATCCTCCATCAGGGATGACTTTACCGTAGGCAGGCAAAACAACTTGGCAGGTGGGCCGTGGCACCAAGTGCCACATTTGAGTACCGTTATATGCAGATGATGGAGCATAGTGGATTAGAGGCATAAACTTCAGGTTTACCAAACATAAAATGCAATTAGCAATTAATGATGTGGAAGATGAGCAAATAAATGGGGGTTTAAAACTGTCTGCAGTTAAAACTCAAGTGATATGTTTTACAAAGAGGCTTAGAAACCCTCGTCAAATTTGAAATAATAAAATCAAATACTAGAAGATTTTTAGTTGCGTTGATGAATAGTAACACTACATTGAAATGCCACATCAGTTTGATTATTGATAAATGTAAACGGGCACTGAATGTGCTCAGATGTCTGTGTGGATGTAAGTGGAATATTGTGATGGACGACCAACAGCTCATCCCGGCCGACACATCCAAGACGCTGGATGGCGTCTTCCCTGCAGCATGGAGGTGCCCCGGATTCCCGCAGGGCACCACGGGAGATGGAGTTTGGCTTCACAGCCCTGCTGGGTGCCGTGAATGCCATCGTGGGACACTGCAGGAAGACGCGGGGATTTTTATTTTCCCGGTAGCCCGGAAGTACTCCCAAGTCACGAGGACGGAGAAACAGAAGTACTTCTGGGCTGAAGAAAAATATAAGTCTTTATCTGACCCGGAAGTGCTATGGAATCACATGGACAGAAGGACAGGAGCACTTCCAGGTCAAGGACTATTTAAAAGACTGGTGAACATAGACATATATAGATAGACGCCCATTCACTGTGTTGCCCGATCGACACGATACGTCAGCGCGTCTGCCATATTGCGAGTGGCAAAAGTGCCATTTAAACTAATACAGGTAGATGTGGAAACCGGGTTTCCTGATGAAAAACAATAACGTTTAAAACAGTATCGTTTACATACAACAGATTTTGGCGAATCATTTACATGCAATTATTTATATCTATTTATACACTAATAATGGCAATTATTAAATAATAATAATTATTAAATAATTCCTCCCATATAAGTAACATTTCTTGGACTGCCTTCTTCCATCTACGACACATTTCTAGACTTTGTCCTGTTCTTACACAACACAGTACTGATGTATTGTTTAATGCCCGAGTCACCTCACATATTACTGTAATGCTATTCTATCTGGCATCCCACAAAAACGTATCCATCGCTTACAACTTCTTATGCTGCCAGGATAATAACCTGCTGTTCTAAATCCACTGAACATATTGCACCGATTCTCTCTCAACTTCACTGGCTCCCTGTTAACTACCGAATACACTACTAAATACCGCTCTTAACATTTAAAGCTCTCCACAACCTCGCTGATCTCCTCCAGACTTACACTCCTCTCACTCACTCAGATCCTCATCTGCAGCTCGACCTTCTGTACCGCACATCAAACTCAGTGCTATGGGAGCTCGAGCGTCTCTCCTTGTGCTCCTCAACTCGGGAATTCTCTTCCCTCTCATATCCGTCAGCTCGATTCAATAACACATTTTAAAACTGCCCTCAAAACTTATCTTTTCAAACTGGCATAGCCATTGTGAATTTTGCATAGCTACTGCCAGTTATCGTTGATTGTTTGCTAATTATTGCTTTTTGATTTATCATTCTCTTGTTTTAATTTTACTAATGTTGTTTAATTTTATTGTAAGGTGACCTTGAGTGCTAAGAAAGGCACCTACTAAATACAATGTATTATTATTATTATTAATTATTGAGACGAAAACTTGACCAATGTCTGAACGTCAGAATAGTAAGACTGTAACTGGCAGTCTGGTCTTTCTTTTAACAGTGAAATGATCCACTCAATGACAAAAAGAAACAATTTTATTGTACACAAATTGGCTTAATAATTTCTGAAAACATTTCACTCATTCCTCTCTCAATCTCACTCACACACAATGTGGTTACTTAAATATATACAGGATAGGATCTAAAATCCATGAAACAGAACTGTCTTATAGCTTTTTCCGTGTGTTGCCACTCTGTAATTTGAGAATTTTCAGTCTGGCAATATGGTGCAGCCTTAGTTTGTGGAAGACAGACACGACTAAAGACATGAGTAGAAAATGATGCTTGTCAGTTTCAAACTGTGTTTCCTCAATGAGCTCCTTGAGAAAAACACATCATCTGAACCGATCTCAGCCGAACAAAGTGACTGATCAAAGATACACGGACAAGGTGCCCTACACTGTAAAAAATGTCAGCAAATTTAACAGTAAAAATACAGTAAATGGTGAAAGTAAAAGACCTTTTCTGAAAAAAAGGAAAGTTACCTTATGTTCAACTGAAAATTACCTGTATATCTTAAACAATACGTGTCATTATTTTTTACAGCCAAGTTCTGTAAAATCAATATTTTCCATCCATCCATTTTCCAACCCGCTGAATCCGAACACAGGGTCACGGGGGTCTGCTGGAGCCAATCCCAGCCAACACAGGGCACAAGGCAGGGAACCAATCCCGGGCAGGGTGCCAACCCACCGCAGGACAAAATCAATATTTTTCTACCTTCAAAATATGCTAAATACCGTTTACTGATGCATTACAATTACACTGAAAAAATCTGTTAATTTTACAGTGAAAAACCGTTAAATAGTGAAGGTAAACAACCGTAAAACGGGAAAGCGCCGTGTCAGTTAAACTGGTTATGATATTTGCATAAGGACACGCCCCCTTTTAGGCAGGCTGTTGTTTTGCCTGCCTAAGGTGAAGTCATCCCTGATGGAGGATCACAGGAATCGTGACAAATAGGGGTCCTTTCATTGGATTGGCTGGCCCAACACTGTTTCAGCCGTGGAATGGCCAAATGGGGGAGACAGCTTGATGGATGAGGTGTCCAGGAGTCTAAAATTATCTAAATCCTATTATGTGATATCATCTACTGTTAAATTCTGCTCTGTACTTCTAAAAAAAAAATTAATTTTTTATTGAGGATTTGTTCTGTCTGCGGTGGGTTGGCACCCTGCCCGGGATTGTTTCCTGCCTTACGCCCTGTGTTGGCTGGGATTGGCTCCAGCAGACCCCCGTGACCCTGTGTTCGGATTCAGCGGGTTGGAAAATGGATGGATGGATGGATTTGTTCTGTTCTGTGTACTGTACTGTATTGTATTGTATTGACCCCCTTCTTTTGACACCCACTGCACGCCCAACCTACCTGGAAAGGGGTCTCTCTTTGAACTGCCTTTCCTGAGGTTTCTTCCATTTTTCCCTACTAGGTTTTTTTGGGAGTTTTGTCCTTGTCTTCTTAGAGAGTCGAGGCTGGGGGGCTGTCAAGAGGCAGGGCCTGTTAAAGCCCATTGCTGCACTTCCTGTGTGATTTTGGGCAATACAAAAGTAAACTGTGTTGTATTGTATTGTATTTTACCATATTGTTCCTGGTGAACCGCATACCTTTGAGTAGTAGGGAAAAAAACTTAAAGCAAGTTAGCCGACTTATTTTTCCCTGCATGCTGAAAGTTTTTTGAGGTTATGAAAGCTGATTTAATGTTGGGTTGTATTTGATAAGCTGGCACACCTGCAGGACACCACACACCACAAAAGCAAACTTTACTTCTCCACCAGACAATGTGCCATAGCTTCCTTAAACATTGAATTGTTTTCAATGTGTATAATTAAATGGTACATGTCTGCTGTTCGTTGTTGTTACTTTACTGATGCAAACTGTGTACTGGGGTTTGATCCTGACAATACTTTCTAATGGTTTATTGATTGGTATATTTATTACACTACATGAATTTCTGGTTATGGTTAAACATTCCCTTCTGTTAGAATGTGTTACAAACAAAAAACAGTTTTTACTACAAAGTTATACTGTAGACCTAAAAATATTGTCACCTTATTTATTACAGTAAAATTCTGGCAACCCAGCTGCCAGTTTTTTATTGTAAAAATAAAATTTTTATAGACCTAAAAACACTGTCACCTTTCTTTTTTTTTTTTTACAGTAAAATTCTGGCAGCACAGCTACCAGTATTTTACCATAAATTTAACATTATTTTTTTTACAGTGTAATGTCGACTGTCGGATAACACGCTCAGCTACTTTGACCACCTCGACTGTACCTTCAGAAGGAATCATCAGACCTCCTTTGTTTTTTAATGTGAGCGAGTGGTAGCTTTGATCATATGATCAAATGAATTTTTGTGAATTTCCCCTTGGGATTAATAAAGTATCTATCTATCTATCTATCTATCTTATATAGTGCCTTTCACATCTATCTATCTTATATAGTGCCTTTTCTATCTATCTATCTATCTAGTGTCCTTCATATCTATCTATCTATCTATCTATCTATCTATCATATAGTGTCCTTCATATCTATCTATCTATCTTATATAGTGCCTTTTCTATCTATCTATCTTATATAGTGCCTTTTCTATCTATCTATCTATCTATCTATCTATCTATCTATCTATCATATAGTGTCCTTCATATCTATCTATCTATCTATCTATCTATCTATCTATCTATCTATCTATCTATCTATCTATCTATCTATCTATCATGCCGGTACAGCGTCTGTTACCAAACTACCACGGCACACATCACAGGACCGCTTTCTCAAAATCCCGTCTACCTCCCACTGCTTCCTGAGGTGGATTTCTTTGGGAAACCTTCAAAGCTTGACAAATGTTAACAGCTAACAACAATCTACATAGTTAGTGACTAAATACGTTTAGCCAAAACGTTGTTTGGAGGCTCACTTTAGCACATGAATGCATAGCTTTGCTAGCTTAGCCTGGCGTAGCTAAAATTCACATTATAAAACAGGATTTTCTAATGGCCAAATATAACAAAAACAATTTTTCAACCTTGCCTGTGAAATGTAACCCCCCCGGGATCTGGTTTGGAGAGTACAGCGGTGAGGAATCTTTATCCATTACTTCACGCCACAGCAGTGCCACTCGCAATATGGCGGCGACGTTCACGTACGATTCTGCTGGTCATGTGGCGTCAACGTAATTCAATGTCTATGGGAAAAGCGGAGAAGCGCGCCTTTAGCTTGTACGTCACACGTCGTTTGGACCCGCCTCCCCGCCTCAGCAGCCAACCGGCAGCTTCAATGCATATATGTGAACACGTAAATATTTATCATGTTATAAAAGTAAAGCGACTGGAGTCTTTAGTTTGTGACAGTTAGTTCTCGTTGGCGCGCAGTGTGGCTCAGAGGACATAATGACAATTAAGAAGGAGAATCCTTTACTTACGGCCTTATTGTTGCCAACAAACTGCATCGCGACCAAGAACATAAAGACGCACAATTCCTAGTTAAGCCCGTTGAGCTCACTTGACTATTCCCGGTCTGTTTAAGAAGCTCTTCTTTTCTTTCTTGCCTCTAACGGGCCAGGCCGACTGCCACTTCAGATTTACGTCAAGCTCGCGACCGCGATGTTGAACCCCCCCCAATGTCGTCTTCAGATCGGCTCACCAAAACTATTCAAAAACTGCTGCGTCCTTCTTAAGTCCCGCGTCTATCGTCTTTTATTTATTTATTTATTTATTTTCTTGATCATTTTTACCCCGTGACCCTGTGTTAGGATATAGCGGGTTGGACAACGACTGACTGACTGATTATTTTTAACTGTTATTCTTCTCGTTCTTTTACATTTACCTTCAGCTCATGAAAAAAAAAAATAATAGTAAGAATGACCCCCAGGCCCTGTCACCACGCCGGCCCGTGTCCTCCTTGCGCGCCCCTTCCACTCCTTTTTCGCAGCCTTGACGGTCAGAATAAACTTTTCACCCCAACAGTAAATCGGAATTCTTTGAGCTGATGCAAATGCAAATCAAGAAAATGATCTCTGTATAAATAAAATAAATATTTGAACAACATATTTATTTTTTTCATAAGAGAATCTTCAAGAGTGGCAATGCTACACACATATTTACATTTATTTGCATAGCGGACTCCTTAAATCCAAAGCGACTTACAACAGAGGTGCACATAACGGAGTAAACATCAGCTTGGGGGACTGTTTGGGGACAAGTGTGGCAGGACAAGGTGACACCACAAGTGAAGATCTCAGAACAAAATACAAGCGAGTTACAATTACTACAAAAAAACCTAACTACGGACAAAAATTCACCGCACAAGGGGGTCTTCAGACACTTCTTAAACACACCGAGGGACTCAGAGGTTCTAATGGAGGTGAGCAGCTCTGAGGATCTCACAAGTGTCTCCATTGGCAAGCATCGTGGCTGTGAACTGAACACACACGCGGGTACCGGGAGCCAGAGGCCTCATCGCTTACATTTCTAAGCACACACTCTAGGGTTTGGTGATTTGCTGATTCCAAAGAGGCCTCTTTGTGAGTGTTGGTGGGTGTGTGTGGGTGGACCCCCCCCCCTTCCCCTACCGATGGTATGGTGGGCTGCTTTACACCCAGTTCTGCCCGGGATAAGCTGCCGTACCCCACAAACCTGAATTGAATTAAGCAGGCATGATGCTGTTATGTGACGTTGTGTATATTTTGGGGGGCCAACGAGGCCAATGCACTGAACTTATAAGTACATAAAGTTCCAGTCTGACGCGGACTAAAGCAGATTCTGATATATCAAGTCCGGCTTATCCCGTCCAGGATTACGAAGCAGCTGGAGCCAATCCCAACAATCATCTGGTGCAAGGCAAGGGGGACATCAGGACAGGGTGGTGGTCTACCACACACACACACATGTATCAGGGGCCAGTGGAGGACCTACATTTTTGGGGTCCTGAAGCTTGAACTATTATGGGTGCTCCTTGACCACCAACAATGGGGTGTGATATTTGCCCGGACACCATTTATTTTCTTCTCCACAACACAACACAGTCCCGCACAACTCACAGTGCCTTGAGCCCCAGTCACCTTTCTCTCTCCTCGTCCCTGGGCCACCTGTCCTCTCTCTCCAGGAGCTTCATCCTGCTCCTGCTCCTGACTCCAGCTTGGTGATTGGAGGGAGGTGGCCCCTCTTATCCTCACCCGGATGAGCTCCAGGTGCTCTACCTGACGTCACGTCCTGGTGTGGCGGAAGTGTCAGGAGAGCACCCGGAAGCACTCCAGGTGACCCTGGAAGGATCGTCCTCCATGGGTGTGGCGGAAGTACATAAGTCCTGGGGCGCCCCCTAGTGGTGGACACGGGCCTTCATGGACTTGAGCCTTCCTGCTCCCCTTCCGTGGCCCTCTTCTGCTCCAGGGCCCGGAGGACAAATATGCCACCCCTCGGTCCCTCTAGGCATCCCGGCTGGGTCTGACCCCCCAGCCATGTACGACAGGGGTCTGGGTAACCACGTCTTCAATGGGTTTGTTCCACGACAGGTGACCACAATGTTTTTTTGTAATCATTTCACCACTACGTCTCAGTGCTGGATTATCTCACATCTCAAAGGCACTGAAGTGAATTAAAAACGTGCGGTGAAAATGAAAGTCACTCCTGGGATCCCTCTGGGATTAGGAGCCCTGAAGCTTCAGTGTCATCAGTTTCATAGCAGAGCCGGCCCTCCTGGGGATGGGGGGGACCCCAGATGTGAAGCCTGGTCTCCTTACCGCGAGGCTGCATCACCGTATGTAAAGAGGGTCCTGAATACAAATATGGAGCAATTTGCGAATATATAAAGTCAAATTTGAAATGCGGGCGGTACGGTGGCGCAGTGGGTAGCGCTGCTGCCTCGCAGTTAGGAGACCTGGGTTCACTTCCCGGGTCCTCCCTGCATGGAGTTTGCATGTTCTCCCCGTGTCTGCGTGGGTTTCCTCCGGGCGCTCCGGTTTCCTCCCACAGTCCAAAGACATGCAGGTTAGGTGGACTGGCGATTCAAAAATTGTCCCTAGTGTGTGCTTGGTGTGTTTGTGTGTGTCCTGCGGTGGGTTGGCACCCTGCCCGGGATTGGTTCCTGCCTTGTGCCCTGTGTTGGCTGGGATTGGCTCCAGCAGACCCTCGTGACCCTGTGTTCGGATTCAGCGGGTTGGAAAATGGATGGATGGAAATTTGAAATGCATGGTTCCAATTTTGCTATATTACATAAAGAGTGTCCGTTACTTATGTGAAGTCAGATCCTAAACTGTATTTTAAATATGCAAAGTCATAATTGACATAAACAGAGTGAGGCTTACAGTATGAACTCAAAATCTCATACACATGGAGTCCATTTTTTAAACACGTGAAGTCAAAAGTCTTGGATTCTTTTCTGGTTTGTTAGGCTGCATGCGTTTCTGCGGATTATAATTACTATAATTAATATGACAGCCATGCGCTCCGCGTGAGTGACGTTTCTATTCATCTTTGGGGTCCGACTTCGTTAATGTAGGCGTTTGATTAGACTGTCGCATGAGAACTTCCGGTCCTGCTTCTGGTGTCGGGAGTGCGGACCACCGGTGTTCTCGTCACAGCGTAGATGTTAAGGGGCGTTCTGCTGACCACCGACTCCTTTAGTGTAACAGCACCTACAGGGTCCATAGAAAGTGTTCCCCCCCACCCTGGACGTTTTCCCATTTTCTTGTTATACGACGTTGACCCTCAGTGGATGGAATTTGGTTTGGTGACTCTGAGCAGCAGTAAAACAGGACTTTAAAGTAAGAGTGAAAACAGGGGTCTGCAGAGTGATACAAAGTCAATTCCAAGTATAAAGCCTGAAATAACTGACGGCGTGAGTGTTCAAGTCAGTGTTTAGCAGGTGGCAGCCATGATGGTGTTGAGGCTCGGTGCTCAGGCCTCTTTCTCCATCGGCTTTGCCACTTTTTCTCTGCTCTTCTTTGTCCAGCTGCTCAGCTCTGTCAGGTCTCATGGTGGTCGTGGCAGAACGGCCTTCGTCAAGCCCACCGCAGACCCTCACTGGATGGCGATGTGGACTCTGACTCAGCCACTCCAGGACACTCACATGGCTGTTTGGAAGCCATTCCTGTGTAGCTCGGGCTCGCCATCCTTCCGGGTGCACAAATCTTCTGCCAAGGAGCAGCTTTCCCTCACAAGCCTTTCAGGTCCAACTCCCCACTGCCTGAGGTACCATCACCAGTAGGGCTGTTGTGTTTGTGGTAACATGCAGCGTGTGTCTAATGACCCAGAAGATCAATTCTGGCCTTCTTCTGTGTGTGCCATCTCTTGAGATGTCCTGTGTGTTTGAAGCTGCGACTGGTGAAGCCCACCAGGCACAGTTGTTGTCTGCACAGTCTCTCCAGTCTGAGCCACTGTAGCTTGTCCCTCCTTCAGAGGTCTCATTAATCCGTTGGTGGTCTCCTTTGCTCACTCCATTTTTGTGGCAGGCCTGCTCTAGTAGATGTAAAGTTCTACCATAATCTGGATTGGAAATCTCAAATCATTTCCTTACCTTTCCCTTTTTGAGTCAGCATTTTGTTTTTGATTTTTTTCAATAAAATCTTCAAAATGTAAAGGAACTTTGTTTTGATATTTGGGACTGGAGTTTTATTTGGTTTTCTCTTCATCGCATCTTTTGAGATGTTCATATTTTCTTATTTTCTATATATATATATGTATAGTGGTACCAGGGGGCGCTCCAGCTCCCCAGATAGCCGACACGCACAGGTTGGACACAAGTGTAAAAGCATAAACAGTTTTCATTGTGGGAAACTCTTCTCAGGCAAGTGTTTCCCACGCCACAATCACAAGCACACAGCAATGCTTTTCTTCCCTCTCTCTCTCTTTCCGTCACTGCCTCCACTCCTCCACTCAAGCATTGTCCTCCTTCCTCCTCACTCTGGCTCCTCGAGCAGTGGCAGGCAGCTCCTTTTATGTGAAACCCGGGAGTACTTAAGGTGTCCCCTAATTGTGGTCCACGAGCATCTCCAGGTTAGGCTGGAAACCGACAAGGCAGAGCTCCTTAGTCCCCACAGGACCCGCTGGTGGTGACCACAGAACCCAACAGAGCTGAGTCCAAGAACTCCAGTTCCCATGATGCCCTGTGGGAAACCGTGATGCTGCCACCTAGGCGGGCTACCATCTGGAGTTCCGGGGGAGATAATGTTCTGTGTATGCAATCTCCCCCAGTCTTTCCTGGCTGAGGGTGTCCTGGCCTGGCCAGGCTCCCGGTCATCCCTCACAATATATACAATATATAATATATACAATACAAAAATACAATAGAATATACAAAATATATATATATAGTGGACTGTAGGGTGCTCCAGCTCCCCAGACCCGACATAGACAGGCTCAGACACAGGTATAAAAGAAAGAGTTTTTATTGTGGGAAACCCTTACAAAGGAAGTGCTTCCCACCACAAGTACAAATACTGTAGCAGAAGTACGCAGCTCTTGGGCTTCCTCTGTTTCTCTGTCTTCATCACCCCTCTGCCTCCTCTGCTTCTAATGGCAAGCTTTGTTAGCCTCCTCCTGACTCTAGCTCTCCCGATGAAGGCAGCAGGGTTCTTTTATGTGATCTCCAGAAGTAATTCCGTTGTTCCCACAGCTTGGCCCAGGAGAATTTCCAGGTAAGGCTGGAGCTCCACAAAGTAGGCCTCCCCAGTCCTTGCAGAATCCCTTGTGGCACCCATGGAATCCAAGATGGCTGAATCTAAGCACCTCAATGCCCAGTTTGCCCTGTGGATATCTGTGGTGCTGTAACAACCCCTTTGGGCCTGCCATCTAGTAGTCTGAGGGAAATAATACCCTGGGCACGCTCTCTCCTGGTTCTTTCATTATGAAGTTGCCCCAGCTGGGCAGGAACCGCCACTATATATATATATATATATTGTGAAGGAGACCAGGGGCGTCAACATACCCCAAACCCCAACACAAACACCCACAGAGTCCTGGGTTCATGGTTTATTCATCCAAAATACACGATACCGCCACAAGTTATTTCTTCCCACAATACCTCTCTTCTTCATACCACTGCATTGCCCTCCTCCAGTTGAGTGCCCTATGTCCTCCCAGCTCTGACTCACCTGAACAAGGGAGTGCGGTCCCTTTTATTAAGGACCCGGGAGAACTTCTGGTGCCAGGGCCACTGCCTGATGGAAGTAGTTCCAGGTCATATGGAAGTCCGCACATCTCACTACAGCACCCCCTTGTGGCACCCATGGTCCCCAGCAGGGCTGTATTGCTGGACTACATCTCCCAGCATTCAATACTGGTTCCCAAATGGGTGCCGATATGGAGGGCTGCTGCCATCTCCTGTTCTGGGGGAATAAAAAAGTCCCCAGCAATATCTTCCACTTCTGGTGGGTTGTTCGTTCATCTCCTCCGGCTGTCACTTCCAAGTCTGGCTCCTTCCTTTCTCTTGGTCGGGATGCCGTCCAACCCATGTGGTATTCACAATATATATATATATATATACTAGCCATCCCCCGTGGCTTCGCCTGTGTAGAAGTGAAACAGGACAGTGAGGAGGGTTAGGGTTCGTCGCTCTTCCCCATCCCCTCGGCCTGCAGCCTCTCCCTCAAGAGAGAGAATGTATCGCTCCTGCAAGAGATTTTGAGAAAGTCGCAAAATCAACTGGAATGTTCAAGCAAATTATAGAAAATCCGTGAAGTAGTTCTCTCATGAAAAGCGGACAGACATACAAACGGGTCTAAAAAAACTATATGAAATTTCGCACTTGGACCACAAAATTTTTAAAAACGTTTCTTAGCGAGCACCTATGGGCCAAAGGTAACCTAACATTCCAAATTTCAAGTCCCAAGTCCTCAGGGTTTGGGAGATTTTGTGATGAGTGCGTCAGTGGCATTTGGCTTGTATATACACAGTGGAACCTCAGTCTGCGAGCAGAATTCGTTCCAGAAACGTGCTTGCGGTCCAAAGCACTCGTATATCAAAGTGAATTTCCCCTTAAGAAATAATGGAAACTCAGATGATTCGTTCCACAACCCAAAACTATTCATATAAAAATGTAATACAAAATATAAATAAATATACATAAAACAAATTAACCTGCACTTTACCTTTGAAAAGAATCATGGCTGGTGTGAGTGAGTTTCTAAACTCTTGTGGGATTCCACCCAACAGGACGACACACGGAAGAGCGTCCCAAAGCAATCGCAGTCTCCCAGCGCTGTAGCAGTTTGCAGTAAAAGCGAATCCGAAAAGATCGCGGACATGCTATAAGCGCCTGCCGTCGATGGGTGATGCAAGGAACAAGGAACATTACAAACGCGCAGGGCCCTGCCTGACTGCTGTGTCTGTGTATAGGAGAGCGGCAGATCCCGCTACAATAAATAACCGCGCTGTTGCTGTTTCAAGCTGAATAAAGCTGGTGTTGCTAAAGTACTGATACTCAGCTTTGTGTTTTGGGTGCAAGACGGGGACTCACACGTTACAGCACACACACAGTCACAATGCTAATGCTGCAGTAAACACTATATGCTCGTTGACTATATGAGTGAGGCATGCCGACTCAGACGGAGAATAGGAGACGATTGCCCACAATCCCGCAGTGAGAGAGAGAGAGAGAAGAACCATCAGCACAGTTGTGATCACATGTCGCTCAGCAGACAAAGCGTATACGTACTACTCGTATTGCAAGACCTCGCTAGTTTATCAAGTCAAAATTTATTACAAATTTTAGCTCATCTTGCAAAACACTCGTAAACCAAGTTACTCGCAAACCGATGTTCCACTGTATAGATATATATTGTGACAGATTAAGGTCTCTGTGACCCCTTGAACCCTCAGACCACACGTCAGACACCAGGTAAAATTCAAAGATGAATATTTATTATTATATCTAACGTGCACAAAGCACCTACACTCCACAATACTCATATAATCAATAAACAATCCTCCACACTCCCAGACGCTTAGCCACCCTTCCACCCAGCTCAGCTCAACTTCTGGGATTTCCCATCGTCCTTTTATATTCCCTGACCCGGAAGTTGTTCCAATCCTACAGTCCATGATTCCTGATCACTTCCGGGTCAGATTAAAAGTCCTTTTCTTCAACCCGGAAGCACGTCGTTTCTTCTGGTCATGTGTTCATGACGCACTTCTGGGTTATAGGGCACGTAGCACTCTGTAAGCCTCCCTACAGCGGCTCCTGGTGGTCCCCATGGTATCCAGCAGGGTTGTTTATAAAAACTACACTGTCTATAATGCCCTGCTGGAATTTGGGGACCTTCCATGCTGCTGGGAGGACTCCATCTAGCGGCCTGGAGGTGTGGACCAGAATATTCGGCCGGCCATCCCTCACAATATATACATATTTATACACAAATACACATGTATAAATACACCTATACAAATGTGCATGTATACATACACACACACACACACACACACACACATATATACATACATATATATATATATATATATATATCCATCCATTTTCCAACCCGCTGAATCCTAACTACAGGGTCACGAGGGTCTGCTGGAGCCAATCCCAGCCAACACAGGGTGCAAGGCAGGAACCAATCCCAGGCACGGTGCCAACCCACCGCAGTATATATATATATATATATATATATATATATATATATATATATATATATATATATATATATATACAGTATATAGTGTCACGCACGTGTGTATTGTGTGGTAGACAGCTTACAGACTCCAGTAAATGTAATTACCTGCCGAGCCAGGGGATGGCGCTGTCTGTCCTCTGATCCTTTCTCTCTTTCTCCCCCTGCAGACCAGGTGACTGTCACCCCGCCCACCATCACTGACGTCATCTCCCGCGTCTGTCCTTCTGGCCCCGCCCCTTCCTACCATCTGCCTTCATAAACCAGCTAACCAGTGATCTACTGTGGGTCTGTAAAGACGTCACTGCAACTAATGGTGAGTTTATCAACTTTCAAATTATATGGGGTTACCAAGGTGGTACCTCAAATCTTTGTATGTGTTTTTTGTGTCATTTTAATATACATATATATATATATATGATTGTGTTTGGTACACTGTATTAATCCCCAAAAGGAAATTGTCTTTTCACTTGAGGTTTAGGGGTCCACCATTGTACAGCACACCCAGGGTCTTGCCCAAGAAGAAATGGGCAGAAATGGGATTTGAACTGGCAACCTTCTAGATACCAGCAGAGATCCTTAACCACAGAGCCACCTCTGCCCTATAATATAAACACACACACACACATATACTGTATATACAGTATATATCTATATCTCTCTCTATATAAAATCCAACGTCTGTCTGCCTGTATGTCTGTCCACTTTTCACAAGAGAACTACTTAATGGATTAAGATTGGGTTTCTTTCTATAATTTACTTGAACATTCCGGTTGATTCTGCGACTTCTCTAATCATAGTTCACTTATATTCGCGCTAATCTGAGAGGGAGAGGGAAGTGTGACGTCAGGAGTGGGGATCCGGGCCGGGACCTCCTCACTGTCCTGTTTCACTACCACACAGGCAAGCTGCGGGGGACAGCTAGTATTAGATATATAATTGCGCCTGCCATTAGAGTCCACTCGTGTTAATCTACACATCTGAGCGACTAATCCGCAGTTCAAATGGGAATGCGCTGCCCGTTATAACAAGAAAACGTGAAAGGCGACACGCCGCAGTGCCATAAAGAAAGTGAGTGTCGCAGCACAATGGCAGCCTCACAAACGAGACGGCAGGCCTCACTCACACTAAAGCCGCACAGGGGTCACGGCTGGCCACCCGTCCCACACGATGCTCTTGTCCTTTCCGCTCACGTGGCCGTTGTGTGGGGAGAGAGAACGCTTTTGCATTTCCACTCGTGTTCAAAATGGCTGACGCTGCTGGAAACGCTCGAGTGCGGAATCCTGAGGACGGTGAAGTAGCTTCTGTATTTAAATTATGAAGAAAAAAAAAAGCCACACACGTCAGCAGAGATGAATTCTTCTGCACTACATTTCCCAGCATTCCCTGCAGGTTTCTGAATTGGTCCCAAAGCTCAGGGATGCTGCCGTCTAGTGGGTTGGGGGAGCATTTAGCTTTGAAATGATTTTTTTTTAATTTTATTTTCAGAAATACTTACTGTAATCATTTGATGCCTAATTTAAAATGTGAAACTTCAGCCAAACGAGCAGCTTTTGTTATCAAAAATATCTGCAATGATAAATCCCGTGTTTTGCTAATTACTGCTTATTATTTAACCTTAAAAAAAACAAACTGCCGAGTCATTTTATGTAGCGATTGGGAGATTCAGGCATTATTAGTAAGAAATAACGAGTATTTAATTAAAACACACAGGCTGTTTTTGAAAGGCTTCTTAACTTTGCCAGACGCTTTAGTCCACACAGGCAGTGCAGCGGCACCGCGGCAGACACGAAGAAGAATCACAAAGTAAAGGCGACTCTGAGCCGATGAACGTCACCTCCCCACCTCGTCCGCCGCTCCACTAACGTCTTCGTTCCTTTTCGGCTGCTCCCTAATCCCTGAAGCCCCTCATCGGAGGTGAACCTCCTGACAGTCGCGTGGTGCGGTGAGGACGTCCAAAGCGCGGCTGCCGCGTGGGTTTGTCGGTGAAGGAGCAGCGGGACTGTCGTTGACGGGTTTCGGGTTTGTCACACTGCTCGCTGATTGTCCTTCATGTCTCAAAAGAAAGGACTTCCTGATTTTCTGGAGTTTCTTCTTTACAGCATACGACGGCTGTTTCCACTGTATCCAAATCTCATTTTATATCTCATCTGCTCTAAAACTTTCGGATCTTCTGCATAACGTTTCGGGAGTTGAGCAGCAACCTCCACACCGCTGTTGTTTGTGCAGATCAGTAAGCTGTTTGGGACCCCATCTTGCAGAAACTTTACGGTACCCCCCAAATCATCACTTGTGCAGATCCATCGCTGAGATGTAAAAGGTCTCTGATGAACACATTCGCCATGTCCACGTGGGCTTGTGTGCCCGATGTTGATGGTCGTCGCTTACACTTGTTCTGCCTGCTTTAAGACCTCTCCGCCCACTCGTGAAAGTTTTGTGGAGTTTACACTTCTGGACTGAGCCGACCTCCTTTGGTGAATTTCAGCGGGTTTCGCTCCTCCTGCCCAAAGAAATCTCACGATGGTGCGTTTTTCAATAACGGAGTCGCCCATCTTCCTCTGACCTTAGCGGTCAACTACACTAAGGGCAGAGCGCTGCGCTGTGTGAGTTCAGATTACCCATAAGCCACCGCGAACATGTCACTCTTGTCATTCCGGCTGACCCTTGCTGGACACCACTCCTCATTTCAACCACTGCCCGTTTCCCTCCTGCAACGGCTTGTGCCCACCTAGAGTCTGTTTTCACTTCTTTGAGTCCGACTGCCAACCTTTCACGAAATAAAAGCCTTCTGAAAATCAGCATGTCAAATACTCTCCTCTGATCGCCTCCTTTTCTTGGTTCCTCACAGAATTCTGGCATATTAGTGAAACGTGACATCCCCGTCCGAAAGCATGCGGACCACTCACATCACTAACACTCCTGCTCTTGTGCCCCGCAAGCTTTTCCTTAATAATTCCTTCCATTCATTTAGGGGGCACCACAGTTTGCATCACTTCCATGTAGTGCAAGGCAGAAAGTGGCGGTGAATGACATGCCAGTCCACCAGAGGGCACACTTGTTGGGCAATGAGCTTTGATTGTGTTCTTGTTTAATCTCTCAGTACTTAAGGTGGTTAAATGGCATTAGCTCAATGGTATGTGAAGCCCTGAACTGTTAGCATTTTAATAGATGGCACACATGGACTGGCATTCTGAACAGGATTGAACAAGGATCCTCACCCAGCCAGGAGGCCAGTACAATGGAAGGACTGGGGAAGATGGGCACTGCTAAATGATTCTTCTCCCTCAATACAGTAGGTGGCAGCCAACTTCAGTTAGGATCCCTACATGGATACACACATGGCATGCTGGGACTTGTAGTCCAGTGAGGCAGCCCTGTTGAGAAGCTGAAGGGGTCCACCATTCCCACTTTTTGACCCGGAAGCACTTCTATCAGACATACTCAAGATAAAAGAGACCACTCGACCTCACCCAGGTGAGTTAGAATTGGGTTTAGAGGACAGACAAAGCCCACCTGGGAAGCGTGGAAGAGAAGAAGAAGAAGAAGAAGAAGAAGAAGAAGAAGAAGAAGAAGAATTGTGTGGGCTGTGCTTATGAGACTTTTGATGGTGTTTTGTGAAAGTTAATTATACTGGGACTTGTGTCTGTGAGGTTGTGTCTGGGGTGCTGCAATGCCCCCTGGTGGTCACAGATTTTTCTTTCTCTTAGCTTTTTTATTTTATTTTACCTCAATATGTGACTTCTACTGCGGTGGGTTGGCACCCTGCCCGGGATTGGTTCCTTACCTTGTGCCCTGTGTTGGCTGGGATTGGCTCCAGCAGACCCCCGTGACCCTGTGTTCGGATTCAGCGGGTTGGAAAATGGATGGATGGATGGATGTGACTTCTATAAAAGCAGGACACCTTCACCACACAGGACAGGAGCTGAGGGCAGACAGGAGAGTTGAACAACAAAACAAAAAAGAAACTTTTGACTCCAAAAAGGCAGAAGAGCAAAAAAAAATATCTGAAGAAATGTTGCACTCTGACGGTCATTCTATGGACTTTGCACATACGTAAAAACCAAGGCTCACAAACTTTTGGATACCTTTAATTTGCAAACAGGTGTCGATATGACGTTCGCTGGAGTGCGTCTGGGGGTGTCCACCTTGAACCCTGACAAACGTCAAACAGGATGAACACGGTCAGTAAGAAGACCCTCAGCATGAGACACTTGATCTGCAGCAAAGTAACCTTAAGAGATAAAAGAGAGACACACTGGCCAGCACTGTCTAACGTCCAGGACGTGTGATGACTTGTCACATCCATCTGCTTTGCTTCTGCTTTTGGTACATCAAAAACATCAAGAAGGTGAAGGACTGAATCAAAGTTTACATCTGCTCCCCGTGTTTGCCTTGTTTGACCCGTCTCACCAGAAGAGAGTGAAGTGCAGTAGCAGTCAAGTCGGGCTGAAGTCCCAGGGCTGCAGGCTGTGTCTCCTCAGAATGGTGAAAAGAGAGAAATAAAGGGCAGTGCATGGGCGGGCATCCCAGCTGGAAACCAGTTTGACAGAGAGATCGGTGGAGACTCCATTTCAAAGCTAAATGCTCCCCTGACCCACTAGACGGCAGCATTCCTGAGCTTTGGGACCAATTCAGAAACCTGCAGGGAATGCTGGGAAATGTGGTGCAGTGGGACAAGTCAGTGGGCGCTGCCAGAGGGTGCTGCAGGGAGGTACACTCCCTATTTTATGGGACATCCTAATGACCCGAAAGTACTTCTATGGGGCAGTGTCCTGGCACCGTAAGTACTCTGGGGTCCAGGCGAGTTGGAGTCAAGTGTAGAGGACAGACAAAGCCCACCTGGGAGGTATGGGGGGGGGAGCGGGGGGCAAGAAAGAAAGTGAAGAAAAATGGGTTTTGCTTTATGTCGCCTTAGAAGCCTTTGTGTGAGGTATTCTTATTAATAAACAGTTTATTTACATCGGGACTTGTGTCTGTGAGGTCCTGTCTGGGGTTTGGGGTGCTGCAGTGCCCTCTGGTGGTCACAAAGGATAAGAGATCAAGAGCTGGAGAGGAGGGCAGAAGTGTGGGTCTACATAACAAGGCACTGCTGCAACCCGGGGGGGGCTGCCATCTAGCACTTCCAGTGTGGAGTCTTCCCTGCCAGGCAAAGGTCCCAGCCATCCGTTTATCTATCTATCTATCTATCTATCTATCTATCTATCTATCTATCTATCTATCTATCTATCTATCTATCTATCTATCTATCTATCTGTTATATAGTGCCTTTCTATCTATCTATCTATCTATCTATCTATCTATCTATCTATCTATCTATCTATCTATCTATCTATCTATCTATCTGTTATATAGTGCCTTTCTATCTATCTATCTATCTATCTATCTATCTATCTATCTATCTATCTATCTATCTATCTATTATATAGTGCCTTTCACATCTATCTATCTATTTATCTATCTATCTATTATATAGTGCCTTTCACATCTATCTATCTATCTATCTGTTATATAGTTATATAGTGCCTTTCTATCTATCTATCTATCTATCTATCTATCTATCTATCTATCTATCTATCTATCTATTATATAGTGCCTTTCACATCTATCTATCTATCTATCTATCTATCTATCTATCTATCTATCTATCTATCTATCTATCAATCTGTTACATAGTTATATAGTGCCTTTCTATCAATCTATCTATCTATCTATCTTTTATATAGTGCCTTTCACATCTATCTATCTATCTATCTATCTATCTATCTATCTATCTATCTATCTATCTATCTATCTATCTATCTATCTATCTGTTATATAGTTATATAGTGCCTTTCTATCTATCTATCTATCTATCTGTTATATAGTTATATAGTGCCTTTCTATCTATCTATCTATCTATCTATCTATCTATCTATCTATCTATCTATCTATCTATCTATCTATCTGTTATATAGTTATATAGTGCCTTTCTATCTATCTATCTATCTATCTATCTATCTATCTATCTATCTATCTATCTATCTATCTATCTATCTATTATATAGTGCCTTTCACATCTATCTATCTATTTATCTATCTATCTATTATATAGTGCCTTTCACATCTATCTATCTATCTATCTATCTATCTATCTATCTATCTATCTATCTATCTATCTATCTGTTATATAGTTATATAGTGCCTTTCACATCTATCTATCTATCTATCTATCTATCTATCTATCTATCTATCTATCTATCTATCTATCTATCTGTTATATAGTTATATAGTGCCTTTCTATCTATCTATCTATCTATCTATCTATCTATCTATCTATCTATCTATCTATCTATCTATCTATCTGTTATATAGTTATATAGTGCCTTTCTATCTATCTATCTATCTATCTATCTATCTATCTATCTATCTATCTATCTATCTATCTATCTATCTATCTATCTATCTATCTATCTATTCTTTCACCTGTTTCTTCAGTTACAGGAGACCTGGTCTTATTCAAGGGGCATCAGTCACAAGGTAAGAGCCAACTATGGAAGGAATGCCAGTTCAGCACAGGACCCCATCACAGTCTCACAGATGTGGGTGCAGACAATGACTGGTGCTGGGAGTCACACCCGGACCCCTGGAGTAGCGAGACCACGGTACACACCACGGTTAGCAGTTGTGACTTTTCTTCATTAGTTGTATTTCTGCTCAGCAGCAGTGGTCATGGAGGGTTGGAATGAGTGAGTGAGCTAGCGGTGCTGGTGAGGGTATCAGGTGGGGACAAATGGATGCAGTGGGCAGTAAGCCTCGATGGCCTGACCTAATGACGCCCCATCTCTCTAAATCCGTCCTTTTTGCTCAGGGTCATGGATGACTGGCAGCTGCCAGGGCCACATCGACACACACAAGCCCGTCACCTCCATACGCCATTAAGGGAGCGGGTCAGGCGGTTGCTAGGGCTCGGGGGGCAGCAGTTTGAAATATCGCAGTCACATGATCCACCTGTGCATCCATCAGGATAAGACATTGGCACACGTTATCTGTAAGTGAGCCAAACGAGCCTGATGGAGGGTCTCTCGGGGGGCACCACAGACACCACGCTGTCTAGTCACGAGTCCGTTTATTTGTAGGAAGAAGGAGGGTTCCAGGGAGGTAAAGCCTCGCCTGTCTGTACAAGGCGCCATATTCTGTGCCAGGCCCACCTCCTCCTGCGCCCCCTGGTGGGTTTGTCTCCTCCTTCCTCTTTTCCTTGGCAGATGTGCTGTGGTCTTCACTTCACTTCCAACTCTGAACTCACCTGGCTAAGGGAAGGGGGCTTCTTTTAAATTGTGCCCGTTGACTGCTCCCAGGGTCACGGCCACTTGCCAGGGTCACACTTCATCTGTGTAAAGGGCCAGGCGCACAGTCTGGGACCACCTTCCTGCGGCTCCCTTGTGGCCAGGAGGACAAACAGAGGGTCTCTAGCCCACCTTAGGCCACCCGAGACGGGCTCTCCAATCCCTGGATCTCTCTGTTGTGTCTCCATGCAGTGGTCCTGACCAACTCCACATGACATCTCGGCTTCCTGTCAGGTGGCACCAGAAGACCCTGCGGTGCATCACGGTGCCCCGATGACCTCCACAAGGAATGGAAGTCCGACTCCGTGAGCCCACCACACTCATTCACACCCGGTCAGGTCACCCTGAAGTCAGCAGTGAGCCCCCCCCGTCACACCGGACACCTCATTGATTTTCTTTCTCGGTTTTATTAAAGCTATTTTTTTTTTCTTTTTTTTTTTAGTAGGTAATAACAAGAAGAATGGCGGCCAATCGATTACTGATGCGCAGGATTATTAACATTCAGAGAATTCCACATTCTGTCAGCAGAAGCAAACCCCCCATCCCCACCCATGCCTACCCCTCCCGCCCCCCCCCGTCCCCCTTAAGGTTCTTCATCTCCTCCTTGGTGACCCCATCACATCCAGTCCACGTTTGTCACTCAGTAGTCGTCTGGGCTGTCCGGTCTGCGTTTCTCTTTTTTTGGATGTCTGGTCCTGAGCCTGCTGTTTTAAAATGAGGCTCCCCAGCGCAAGCCCACCCAGACCCCCCAACCCACCCCCAGCCCAGCACTCATGGCAGCCCAGGGTTTCTCATTTTTCTCCTTTTCTTCAAGATGCTGGTGGCTGTAGCCCACTCTCAGCCCCCCTCAGAGACCCCCATTAGTCAGATTGCCCTGTCAACCCCCCCCAATCAATCAATGGTCAGGCCATTACAGACCTTGGTGATATTAAGGAGAGCCCCTCCATCTCCAAAACTGTCTTTCCGCCCTTGAAGCTCTCCTGCTGTGGACCACCAAAGGCTGGCACCCCAAACATGAGCCCACCCCATCTACCCCATTGCTAAATTATACAGGGGTCTCTTTTACAGAATTGCTTTAAAAAAAAATAAAAAAGGTTTCCCTCATTTGTTTTTCTTTCTTTATAGCTCCTTTCATTCTGAAGGCCTAATCATCCAGTGACACAAATGAGAAATGGTGAGGGGACACGGGGCAGGGGTGGGATTTGAGTTTGTACCCCCTTGTGCTTTCCAGTCTCTGAGGTCCCTGAAGCTGGGACTGGGAATAGCAAAGGCGCTATATAGATAAATTGAATTAAAATGTAAACAGGGGGTCCAGCCTTGGCCTGTCGCACCTTAACTTCGTTTCTGAGTTATGGAGAGGAGGGCACCCTCGGGGGGTCTCAGGTGTTGCGAGACTAAATTGTGAATTTCCCCTTGGGATTAATAAAGTATCTATCTATCTATCTATCTATCTATCTATCTATCTATCTATCTATCTATCTATCTATCTATCTATCTAAATCCAAGTGGGACAGGGCCTGGTAGTTAAAGGGGATAACTGGGGGAGGTAGTTGGGGGGGGGGGGGTGTCTTCAAAATCTGCATCTCACCGTATTGCAAGTTACTTTAGCTCACAACTGTTAATAAAGGGTCAATGGAGGAAGTCAGGGTGGGCACCTGTGTGATGTGCGCTCAATGGGCCGAATGGCTCCCCCTTATTTGTAAAATTTCCTAAATTCAGATTCTCGTTCTTCAAGTTCATCCTTCATGTCTAAGTAACCTGAAGTGTGTGTGGTGTACCTATACACACACACACACACACACGCACACACAAACAAGGAGGACATGACCGTCACCGTCCTGAAGAAACGACACTTGAGAATCCAAACATGAGCCACAGAGACTAAGATGAGGAAGGGGCTTCACTGGACTGGCCATTCATTTTAAAGAGACTCTCACTGCCATGACGAGGGGCTCACCCTGGGGGTTCTGGCAGAAGATTTCACTGCCGTCTTAAGAGTCCAGCAAAAGAATGAAGGGGAATGAAGAAGATTTGAAAGAGCCCCACTGGAGCATTAGAGAGCAAGCTAAGCCCGCACTGATATGGAGTGGGGACATGTGAGGGGTCAGAGCAAAAGCACAAGGGGGACCCCCAATGGTCTGTGCTGGCCTGGGGTGTGGAAAGCATCCTTGTCATGTTAGGGTTGATTCCAATTTTATAGTGGAGCAGATATGGAAGATCTAACTGTCACCGGACTACAAAAGGGGCACTGTGGTCCTGCCAATCAAGTCTACGGCATGTTGTGTGGACAACCGAAGACTTGGGTGCCCTGTGAGCACCTGACTGAGTCCAATAACCTGGACATGACCTCAATGAGGGGCATTCATGGAGGACCCACCTATGTAAGTCCATGCAGGGTGGCAGAATGGAAGACCACTCTTACATGGGGGGGGGGGGGGGGGGGGGGGGGGGCGTGGGGCCTGAAAGTTACAGTGGGCTGGAGGAGGGAAGACTTCGGGGCCATGTGAGGGTCTCTTAAACTTCAGACTCAACCGCCGTTAGAACATTTCACAGTCACAAAGACCCGAGTGGGCTACATGGGGAAAACCGGACTTCCCATCGAAGGCCCAGCCAAGTCTCTGCTCTGCTGGACAATGGAAGGGTTTGCTGCCTTGGAAGATGTCCGCGTCACGGCTGTCTGCCCACTTAAATGTGACTGTGATGAGGGAACAATGGCGGCTACCGGAGGGCCTGTGCAAGTGGAAGATGACACTTCAGCGCCTACCAAATGTTATACTTGGTGGGGAAATGGAAGACTTCACATTGAGTAAATTAGAATAGACTTAGAACTATTAACTAGAATTATTGATTATTATTAATTAATTAATTGATTGATTGATTGATTATTAATTGGAACTCCCCCTAATGGGAGCAGCTGAAAGAAGAAGAAGATTAGACGTAGAACATTCCTCAGTCAAAGATGAGCTCAAAGAACCCACCAAGATTCCTCGTGTCTATTTGAGGGTCCACTGGGCTGGACAATAGGAGAGTCTTCTGCCATAGAAGTTTCCAGTTCAAAGTACAAAGACCAAACTGTCATGGTGGCATCTCCATTGTCTTGAGTGGACTACACAGCTGTTTAAGGGAAGTCCACACTGAGCTGGCCAACGGGACGCGGTTGCAGGGGCAGAGTACAGTAAATCAGACATTTTGAGGCGTCACAGCGGAAGACGTTTCTGCCCGAATGAAGACCTCGTAAGAATGTGTTCTTCTGCTGGATTTGGGAGACTCCAGTAACACGGCAGAACAAGTAGCGTCTGAGTTGTAAAGTGAAGGTTTCTGGCCGCTACGAGTTGTTCTGCTCTGGAAAATTCAAGACTTTGCTGCTGTAGCGTAAATAAGGAAGATTCCTTTATCACACAGTAGAGTCCATCAAATCTGGACTTGAGTGTAAAGTGGGGGACATCAGTGCCAGATCTACACAGGATTGAGGCGTGAATATGGAAGGACGGATACGGGGGGAGATCTACTACCGTGTTAGGGCGCATCAATGTCTGAATATTCAGCTGACATGAGTGGACTACAACTGGTCAAAGACATAGCAGTGCATCATGGGACTTAAGGACGTGTCCGACTGTGACAGACTCCGAAAATTAAAGCAGAGGAGACTGCGTGGGGACCTCATCCAGGTCTTCAAACCCCTCAAAGGCATTGATCAAAGGACATCAAGAGGAATTCTTTCAGTAAAAAGAAAATCAAATATGCAAGGACAGCTGTGGAAATGAAAGGTGAAGAGCGTTTCGGATTGAAGACAGGAAGCCCTTCAGAGTTGTGGGACTGGAGAACAAGCTACCGAGACATGGAGTTGAAGGAGAAACCTCGAGAGGATCTTTAAGGAGGGTCTGGACAAGACGTTGGGGTAGGTAAACAAACGAGTGACAAATGGACTGAACGGTCTCCTCTCGTTTGTCACGTCTCTTACTGTTCACAATTGATTTGTAATTGGAGGTCCCAGATGAGGTTTACCTGAGCTAAACAACAGAAGATCTCACCACCACATGAGGGCCTACCAAAGCTTATCTGTCCCAGCCTGGTAAAGTGGATTTGGGACTGGACTGGACTGGACTGGGAGGATGTCGAGCAAATTCAGGGAAACAATGGAAACACCTCATTGAATTGGGTTCAGCAGAGACTGAGCAATGGCAGATCTTGACATCATACAGGGGGTCCAGTTCAGGGTATTGCAGCTCGGATTTGGCAGATTTCACCATCAGGGGTGAAGCTTGCAGGTCCAATGTAAAAACTTCCCTGTTCTTAAAAAGTCCAGTGGTCACGTCAACGGTGGGCTGAAGATTGGAAGACTTTAGCGCAACAGGGGGGCCTGGTAGAGACCGGGAAGATGTCCTTGTCACGATGAAGTGCAGAAAGCGCCCGATTGTTTCCTAATGGGGAAAAGCTCACTGGGATTTGGTGAGTCCAACATGTCAGTCCAAGACTGGACCACCATGCCTATCAAGCGACTAGAAAATGATTCAGTGTGACCAGACTTGGACAGGAGGGGCCCGTGGTCTGTGGCAGTGCCCGGCAGTGTCTGCCCACAGGTGAGGAGGCTGGCCTTGTCACTTCCCTGCTTCTCAACATGTCGACCAGAGTGCTTTGGGTTTCTGTTACCACAAAATTGACATTTGCTGAGTCACCGTGACATGTCAGAATGTAAATAGATGGTAAGTACAGTGCACATAAATTGTAAAGTTATTACAGTTTTTTTTTTTTTTGTAAACTTCTCGCATTAAATTATGATGCATTGGAGAAAAGCCCTGGCCACCGTCCCAGAGTGGTCACTAATAGAGTCTGGCCTGACTGGCACGAGCACAAAGCGCCCTTTGGGCAGTCATTCCCTTTTATTATTGCGGACACACAAACCTGCCTGCCACGTACGCCACTGGCCCACCTCCCTGCCCCTCACAGAGTTTTAAAGACAGCAGACCCCTAAAAGTTACAATTGAGAGACAGAGAGAGAGATAGAGGGGCCTGAGGACCAAGAACTTGGAGGTATGGGACCTCAGGTTCGTCCAGCATTCCTACTCTCACCGCCATCCCCATACCACTAAGTAATGTCCTGTGACTCAAACCTGCCTAGTGGCTGCCACCACCCTGCCACAATGACAGAGGGGTGACACAACCAGAAATCCAAAGGTGTGTCTATCCGACCTCGACGATGCTTCACTTTGTAGTGTACCACCTCACAGACCAGTGGTCCGGCGTGTCCATTTGCTTTTTCTTTGCAGTGACCCGTTAGTGTATGGGGGTCCTCTGGAGACGTACAATGAGAAGTCTGTAGGAAGCAGGCAGGCATAGAACATAAAGCACCACCACCCCCCCACCCCAGGCCAGGACTCTCGTGGAGGGCAGCCTTTTGCTATATGCATCCGGCAGTCTTCATGCTGGTGCAGTACAAGGTACAGAGAGTGAAGCTGCGGAGACATAAGCAATCCCACCCGGCAGCCCTGGCAGGATGGTCCACTTTGCTGACGGTTCACCTCCTGAGGCAAAATGTTGGTTTATCCTCTGGGGGTGTCTGGGCCTTCTGCTCTCCACCATCTCTCCATAAGCGGTGCAGAATTTAGGGAGGGGGTGGTTGGGGGGGCTAAGGAACAGACATGAAAAGAAAAGCAAAATGACAAGAAGGAGGTGTGCTTAGTGGGATATCGGGAGCCTGCGCAAGACACCGTAATGACAAAGACATGCAAGTTTGTCTTTCTGACTGTAGAGGGCGCTGTGGCTTCACAAAAGCATTAAAGCAAAACAAAAATTAAAAGAGGAGAAAAAAAAAAACACAAGAGGGCCTGCCAGCCTGAGCCAGAAGCGGAGAAGCCGCGTTATTTAGAGCGGCACTTCTGAGCCTTCGCTCTCGCGGCCCGCTGTGTCTGCAGGTTTGACTCGCGTTAGAAAATAACAGCTGCTAATAAAAGGGACGCTTTGCTTCACTTCAGTTCAATTAACCTCATGTAATGAAAGGAAAGGCGAGGCAATCATTTATGTAAGGAGAGCTTGCGGGGTGTGCAAAATAAGTCTGTGTGGGAATAGATGAAAGTGTGTGCCCGTCTATGCCAGGCCGAGCGGTGCAGGGGGGCTCAACGTGAGGCGGTGGCATCCTCTGCCAAAAGCGGCGGCACTCCACTGTGCGCATCTGGGCTGCCCGCTTTAATTACGTGAACCCCCAAATCCACGTTCTGAAGCTGTCCAATGTCGGGCTAAAGGCAGGTGCCAGTCCGCTGGTGGGCACTTCCACACACACCACCAGTAGAAGAATATGAGAAATCCACAAGGACGGCGACCAGTTCAGAATCGCCAATCAACCGAACAGTCGTGTCAGTGGGCGTGTGGGCAGACTGAGCAGGGGAGATGGTGCAAAGCTCTCTTGTCTTTTTAGAGAGTCAATAGGGGGCTGTCAAAAGATAGGGGTCTGTCAAAGCCCACGGAGGCATTCCTTGTGTGCTTTCGAGCTACTAAAAAAAAATTATTGTTGTTGTGCAGATTCTACATGGACTGTGTCTGTCTCGCGATTTGATGGCAGCAGCTCTAAGCAACGTACCACCGTGATGCCTCCTGTGATTATTATTACTAGAACATTCACAAGGAGGGCTGGCACCTATCCATATCCATATTACTAACCGAGAATGGTAAACCGGATATGGGCGCAGGGTCGTGCCCGTGGACGCAGGAGACATATTGCGCATGCGCCACACAAAGCCATAGTGCGCATGCGCCACACTAAGCCCTCCTCCAACGAAATGAGGTGACGCGCCCCTAGCACACAAAAAAAAGGAGTCAGACGCAAGCGCCACACGCAGCCCATTCCCACCTGTCTTAGGCGCCAGGCAGGAACGAGGGCGCGGCAGGGCGCCAGTCATCTCTCTCTATATATATATAAAAAAAATAAAACGACGGTCTGTCTGTCTGTCCGCTTTTCACGAGAGAACTACTTAACGGATCTACAGGTGCTGGTCATAAAATTAGAATATCATGACAAAGTTGATTTATTTCAGTAATTCCATTCAAAAAGTGAAACTTGTATATTAGATTCATTCATTACACACAGACTGATGTTTAATCAAAAGTTTATTTCTTTTAATGTTGATGATTATAACTGACAACTAATGAAAGTCCCAAATTCAGTATCTCGGAAAATTAGAATATTGTGAAAAGGTTCAATACTGAAGACACCTGGTGCCACACTCTAATCAGCTAATTAACTCAAAAGCCTTTAAATGGCCTCTCAGTCGAGTTCTGTAGGCTACACAATCATGGGGAAGACTGCTGACTTGACAGTTGTCCAAAAGACGACCATTGACACCTTGCACAAGGAGGGCAAGACACAAAAGGTCATTGCTAAAGAGGCTGGCTGTTCACAGAGCTCTGTGTCCAAGCACATTAATAGAGAGGCGAAGGGAAGGACAAGATGTGGTAGAAAAAAGTGGACAAGCAATAGGGATAACCGCACCCTGGAGAGGATTGGGAAACAAAAATGTGGGGGAGATTCACAAAGAGTGGACTGCAGCTGGAGTCAGTGCTTCAAGAACCACCACACACAGACGTATGCAAGACATGGGTTTCAGCTGTCGCATTCCTTGTGTCAAGCCACTCTTGAACAAGAGACAGCGTCAGAAGCGTCTCGCCTGGACTAAAGACAAAAAGGACTGGACTGCTGCTGAGTGGTCCAAAGTTATGTTCTCTTATGAAAGTAAATTTTGCATTTCCTTTGGAAATCAAGGTCCCAGAGTCTGGAGGAAGAGAGGAGAGGCACAGAATCCACGTTGTGTGAGGTCCAGTGTAAAGTTTCCACAGTCAGTGATGGTTTGTGGTGCCATGTCATCTGCTGGTGTTGGTCCATTGTGTTTTCTGAGGTCCAAGGTCAACGCAGCCGTCTACCAGGAAGTCTTAGAGCACTTCATGCTTCCTGCTGCTGACAAACGTTATGGAGATGCAGATTTCATTTTCCAACAGGACCTGGCACCTGCACACAGTGCCAAAGCTACCAGTACCTGGTTTAAGGACCATGGTATCCCTGTTCTTGATTGGCCAGCAAACTCGCCTGACCTTAACCCCATAGAAAATCTATGGGGTATTGTGAAGAGGAAGATGCAATACGCCAGACCTAACAATTCAGAAGAGCTGAAGGCCACTATCAGAGCAACATGAGCTCTCATAACACCTGAGCAGTGCCACAGACTGATGGACTCCATGCCACGCCGCATTGCTGCAGTAATCCAGGCCAAAGGAGCCCCAACTAAATATTGAGTGCTGTACCTGCTCATACTTTTCATGTTCATACCTTTCAGTTGGCCAACATTTCTAAAAATCCTTTTTTTGCATTGGTCTTAATTGATATTCTAATTTTCCGAGATACTGAATTTGGGACTTTCATTAGTTGTCAGTTATAATCATCAACATTAAAAGAAATAAACATTTGAAATACATCAGTCTGTGTGTAATGAATGAATCTAATATACAAGTTTCACTTTTTGAATGGAATTACTGAAATAAATCAACTTTGTCATGATATTCTAATTTTATGACCAGCACCTGTAGTTTGGCTATTTTTCGATACTCCTCTTGAACATTCCGGTTGATTTTGCGACTTCTCTCATTGCGCCAAGTATCACAGTTCGCTTGCAGCACCGATTTATTTGCACGAATCCGAGCGAGACGCAACGGGCTGAGGGGAAGGTGGCGGGGCTCTCCTCACACACGTGCCCGCCTCAGGGCGGGTACCTTACCTCCGCTTAGTTAGCGAGCGAACCAGAGAACTACTTAATGGATTTAGTTTGGGTTTTTTTTTCTAGAATTTGCTTGAATATTCTGGTTATTTTTGTGACTTCTCTCATCCCGCTAAGTGTCAGTTTGCAGGAGCGATTATATTCGCGCTAATCCAAGGCTGAGGGGAGGGGTAAGCGTGACGTCAGGCGGGCCAAGCCAGGCAGGCCCCTCCTCAATTTCCTTTTCTACTAATACGTGGGCGGAGCCACAGGAGACAGCTAGTCTATATATAAAAAATACCAATGTCACGCAAAATTCGCCAAGCAGTAAGACTTGAACCTTGGCCTTGGTCTTATCTTGTTTAAATTTGCTTTACTTTGTAACTGTTTCTTTGACATCTCGCAAAGCACTGTGAGCGCCATCTTTTGTATGAAGATGTGCTCAAGGAATAAATGTTGCTGCTGTTGTTATGACGTGATACACATTGACACAACCCAGGAATTGGAGGTGTGGGCTACCTCACCCACGTAAGTGGGCTTCACGTTCTTCTCAACGGCAAGTGACAGCGTGGATATGCGCATGGGTGACAGGTAGAGAGCAGCGGTCACTTGTGGTTAACCGACAGGAGAGAGAGAGTACAGAAAAGAGGAGCGAGGAGTCCCTCGGGGGTCTGTCCTTAGGCCGCGTTAGTGACACTGATTCTGGTATCGCTTAGTAAAGTGCAATGGGAGCAAATGGCAGACACTGAGGAGGCAGCAGAAAACAACTGAGGAAGACTTGGGCAAGCTTCAAAACCGGAACGAGCGTGTGGAAAATGCAGAATCATGTAGAAAAGTGCAGAGCGCTACACTTGGACAGAAGGAACATCTCTCTTTATATAAAATCCAACGTCTGTCTGTCTGTCTGCTTTTCACGAGAGAACTAAATGGATTTAGATCGGGTTTTTTTCTAGAATTTGCTTGAACATTCCGGTTGATTTTGCGACTTCTCTCATTGCGCTAAGTATCACAGTTCACTTGCAGCACCGATTTACTTGCACTAATCCGAGAGAGACGCAGCGGGCTGAGGGGAAGGTGGCGGGGCTGTCCTCACACACGTGCCAGCCTCAGGGCGGGTACCTTACCTCCGCTTAGTGAGAGAACCAGAGAACTACTTAACGGATTTAGTTTGGGTTTTTTTTTTTTTCTAGAATTTGCTTGAACATTCCGGTTGATTTCGTGACTTCTCTCATCACGCTGAGAATCATAGTTCGCTTGTATTCAAGCTAATCCGAGGCCGTGGGCAGTGGAAAGCGTGACGTCAGGAGTGGGGAGCCGGGCAGGACCCTCCTCGCTGTCCTGTTTCACTACCACACAGGCGAAGCTGCAGGGGACGGCTAGTCAATTATAAATACGAGATGGAAGACACTGAGCAACAGGAAGCAACTCTGAAGAGGATTTAGGGGTTTGTGTTGACACGACCTTTTTGTTCATCTGAGCAACGAGCAGAAGCGATTCAAAAGGCCAATAAAATGATAGGCTAAATCATAAAAACTGTTGAATATAAATCATGAGATGTTATATAACACACTAGTGAGACCACTTCTAGAGTGTCGTCTGCAGTTCTGGTCACCATGCTACCAGAAAGACTGTGCAAGAGGAGAACAAGTAAGTGCATCATGGGAGTCGGGGAACGTGTCCTACTGTGACAGGCGCAGAGAATTACACCGGAGGAGACTGCGTGGGGACCTCATCCAGGTCTTCAAAATCGTCCAAGGCATTGATCAAGGAGATCCAGCAACATTCATTCAACTTAATGGTGAATCACAACCTCAAGGACAGCAGTGGAAATGAAGGGGAAGCGTATTTAAAAACTGAAGGGACTCAGGAACAAACTTCCGAGTCATGGAGTTGACGCAGAAGCCTTGAGGATCTTTAAGAAGGGTTTGGGTGAGATGTTGGAACTCGATGGACTGAATGGTCTTCTCTCGTGGGTCTGACGTTGGCCTGATGCTATTCTGTACGTTCTGATGGTGACAGTGAAGGCGACTGATGGTTTTCAAACACGAGTCATACGCTCCGAGCACAGAGACACTCAACGTGAGGGCACAACAAAGTTCAGCGAGAGACCCTGGGTGCTGCGTTTCACGAGAATCCCCTTTCTTTGTGGACCGGAGGTCTACGTGTTTCCCAGTGATCTTGATTATTACTCCTATTCAGTAAATACTGTTCTTCCAATTTCATAACCTTTTAAAGAATTGTGTCCTGCTTATTTCTGAATCTGTATACGTAAAACCAACTCTGAAACAAGGTGGCCAAAGGTCTGCGCCACACTACGGCACTTTAGGAGCCGTCAGGCATTGATAAAAACAGTGACCACCAGTACAGTGTAATCTCCGTGGGAGCACCTTGTGATAGCAGCTGCTGTTAAAGGCACTATATAAAACAAAATAAAGATGGATAGCATGAATGGAAATCAAGACATCCTGGTGCACAGAAATCACTTATTGGCTGCTGAACATTCCGGTTGATTTTGCGACTTCTCTCATTGCGCCGAGTATCACAGTTCGCTTGCAGCACCGATTTATTTGCACGAATCCGAGAGAGACGCAACGGGCTGAGGGAAAGGTGGTGGGGCGGTCCTCACACACGTGCCAGCCTCAGAGTGGGTACCTTACCTCCGCTTAGCGAGAGAACCAGAGAACTACTTAACGGATTTAGTTTGTTTTTTTTTCTAGAATTTGCTTGAACATTCCGGTTGATTTTGCGACTTCTCTCATCCCGCTAAGTGTCAGTTTGCAGGAGTGATTATATTCCTGGTGCACAGAAATCACTTATTGGCTCGCTTAGCGAGCGAACCAGAGAACTACTTAACGGATTTAGTTTGGGTTTTTTTTTTTTCTAGAATTTGCTTGAACATTCCGGTTGATTTTGCGACTTCTCTAATTGCACTAAGTATCACAGTTCGCTTGCAGCACCGATTTATTTGCACTAATCCGAGAGAGACGCAACGGGCTGAGGGGAAGGTGGCGGGGCTGTCCTCACACACGTGCCAGCCTCAGGGCGGGTACCTTACCTCCGCTTAGCGAGAGAACCAGAGAACTACTTAACGGATTTAGTTTGGGTTTTTTTTTTCTAGAATTTGCTTGAACATTCCGGTTGATTTTGCGACTTCTCTTATCGTGCTGAGAATCATAGTTTGCTTGTATTCACGCTAATCCTTGAGCATGGGAAAGGCGCTATATAAATAAAATGTATTATTATTATTATTATTAATCCGAGGCCGTGGGCAGTGGGAAGCGTGACGTCAGGAGTGGGGAGCCGGGCAGGACCATCCTCGCTGTCCTGTTTCACTACTACACAGGCGAAGCTGCAGGGGACGGCTAGTCAATTATAAATACGAGATGGAAGACACTGAGACAAATAAAGACGGATAGCATGAATGGAAATCAAGACATCCTGGTGCACAGAAATCACTTATTGGCTGCTTTCGTAATCTTTCCTGCTTTTTAATGGCCCAGCAAATCCAAACTGATTGATTGGCTGAGTGGAAGTCGAGACTCCCTGGCGGATGTTAAATGCGTGTGTTTGTCTTTCACGTTACTCCTCCGTGTTGTCCATAAAGAGCGGTCAACGGATACCACATCTCATAAGTGCCCTTCATACGTCGTAGACGGCTTTATAAATTCATCCTAGCGGGATAAACAACATCTTTTAAAACTGATACTCAGAAGACAAACCTGCCCTGCTGATGCTTTTCGGCACATCGACTGATGACGCTGAAGTGTTTCCCAACTTGACGTGCTTTGGTTCCCCCATAGGCCAGGTGCTCATCTGAAGGGAGGAGGACATGCGGGGTACATGTGAATGACTTCAGGTGTTCAGTGCACACGTGTGCCTTCATACGCGAGGGTACAGGGAGTGTCACCAACTACGACATTGCACTGCTGTGCCTCTCTTTACATGGAGGAGAGTGCGGAGAGGAGACAGGGTGCAAGCGATCGGACTTCTAGATTGGGACAATGCACTAACTCTAGTTTAGAGGCAGCAGGACGATCTACTTGAATTCCAGTCTCGTGGGAAGGAGGCCGGTATATGAAGAAGATCTGGCCGATTGGGACAATGTGATTGTGTCCCCCTTCGTTCCCCAGCAGGAAGGAGAGAAAGGCCTAATCACTTTGGTTTCTCTCCAAGTCCTACCTCTTATACGAGACTAGGCCAGAGGGTACAAAGCTACAGACTCAGACGATGGTGCCTCCCTCTGCTTTACCCCCTTCGGAGGGCACAGAGCACGGAGGACAGACTAATACTGCAGAGATCGGAGAAAAGCCAAGGCCTGCACGGTTTGACAGCGTGACCCACTAATATGGGACCGAGTGGGCCACAGCGTTACAACGAAAAACTCACAGACACAGTGGGCAGCAAAGGCAGGGAAGAGTCGAGAAGTGCTAATTTAGGGGACGCTTTCACCCCCCCCGACCCACCCTATTTTAACCCACCCTTGCTGCCACAGTCCAAGGTGCTTTCAAAGCTCTTTGCACAACCCAGCCTTTCACACTTGGGCCGGCGTCCTCATTTCTGTCCAGCTGTCTGTGTGCTTGTCACTGCACAGCCACTAGTCGGACTGTCTTGATTGTCTGTCTGTCTGTCTGTCTCACAGAGAGATCTATCTATCTATCTATCTATCTATCTATCTATCTATCTATCTATCTATCTATCTATCTATCTATCTATCTATCTATCTATCTATCTATCTATCATATAGTGCCTTTCCTATCTATCTATCTATCTATCTATCTATCTATCTATCTATCTATCTATCTATCTATCTATCTATCTATCTATCTATCTGACCTGAAACAGTTGTAGTCGGTCTGTCCAAGTTTCGGTCTGATTGTCTGTCTGTCTGCATGTCAGTCAGTGTGCCTTTGAGGACAGCTGTCAGTTGATGTGGTTAGGAGTGTTGAATTATTACTGTCGCTATGTACAACTTATTGATGTATTTATTTCTCATTCTCTTTAAAAATTGTTTTTTATTTTTTTGCCTTATTAGTTTTTGAAGTAATAAAGTAATGTTAAGCCCCGCCCCTTAAACTACAATACTAAATACTAATTGGCTCTACGCTACGCTACTCTACTCTACGCTAGCCGTCTCAGACTTAGCTTAGCAAGGGGAGGCACTCATTCGAATGTGTGAGTGGTATTTGGGTGCAGGGGGCAAGGAGGCTGGCGTTGTCATGGGCATTGAATGTTGATGAGATTGGTGCTGGTACTGCTGCCCGTGATGGGAGTGCTGGGAGTGATGAGCATAGCTGTGGTAGTGTGAGTGGTGGGGGTGAGGGTGGGAGTGGCTTGGAGGCAGGTACCCCCCTATCGCCCCGACAGCTGCATTTGAGGAAGAGGAAGCGGAAGCCCCTGCTGGCGGAGCTATGGAAGGGGGAGGTGGTGGAGGGGCCGATGAAGAGCTCCCTACTGCTTGATTCAGCTGGATGGACACATCACTGGAGAGATCAGAGGCACTGCGGCCCCGCTGCCACACCTCAGGGTGGAGAAACTGCCCAGAGTAGTCGCTGCACTCAGACAGCCTTGGCCGGTAGAGTGCAGGGTGCGGCCGGTACATTTCCTCCTCTGAGTAGCGCTTCATGAACAGGTAGACGGACATCACGCCAGCACCCTGTGGGGGCAAAGACAAACACAGCAAAGGTAAGACAGCCTGCAAGCAGACCAGTCCGGCTCATCTGCTTGTCAGTTTTTGACTAATCCAGGGATGTCGTCGTGTCACATTGTCACTGGTAAGAATATTCCAGATGCCCACCCACTCCCCTGTAACCTCATGTGACAGGACACAACACCTTGTCTTCAAATAACACAACACACATTGCTCGTCTGCCGTGACACTTGGACCTCACCAGTCACGTCTGTACCGCTACCATGGCTTAGTGGTTAAATCAAGGGACTGGAAAGCACAAGGATGGCACTTCTGTGACCTGGCTGCCACCCCTTTCTGCCATTCCTACAGTTATAAAGACAGTTTGATAAGTGCTGTACATGTGACTCCCAACGCAATAACGACCCAAATAGGAAAGTGAAATGATGAACACAAGACAACTTCGGGCAGATCGCTGCATGTGCTGGGAGTCCGACAGGCAAATGAGAGAACGTGACGTCTTTTCTTGTATGGGAACTGTAAGGCATATTGGGGAGGGCGTCGGGCGGACCACCACCAGGCTAGGGCTGCCAACTCTCTTTCTCTGGAAATTGAGGACATTTGGGCCAAAAAACCGAGGACATCTTTCCCTGTGACGCCATAATACACCCTTTATAAGGTCTTCTGGTTTGTTAAAATGATATAAACCTTTAGCAGCAGTTTGTCACTATAATTATGACATGATGGCCACAAGCCCAGTCACGGGCAAACTAATAAGCCATTAAATATTATGAATACGTCAAGCCTCTTCAATGAACAGACGTCATTCCTTCCATTCTTATTGGGAGAGCTTAACTGTCGTAAACCTGTAAAGAAATGACACACATGGTAAGTTCACGGTGGCGCAGTGAGTATCGCTGCTGCCTCGCAGTTAGGAGACCGGGTTCACTTCCCAGGTCCTCCCTGCGTGGAGTTTACATGTTCTCCCCGTGTCTGCGTGGGTTTCCTCCCACAGTCCAAAGACATGCAGGTTGGGTGGATTGGCGATTCTAAATTGTCCTTGGTGTGTGGGTTGGCACCCTGCCCGGGATTGGTTCCTGCCTTGTGCCCTGTGTTGGCTGGGATTGGCTCCAGCAGACCCCCGTGACCCTGTGTTCGGATTCAGCGGGTTGGAAAATGGATGGATGGTAAGTTCATTTCTAGTAAAATAAAAATAATTTGACTCTTCGATTTAGTTTATTTGTACGGAAGCCGAGAGAGGACGTGCAATACTGTAATTTTTTTAAAATGTCTCCTCGAGATAACAGAGTAATTTTATCGAGATCTCGAGAAAACGAACTTTGTTTTCTCGAGATAACGGAATAATTTCATTGAGATGTCGATTCTTGAGATAACGGAGTCATTTTTTTCACGATCTCGAGAAAACGAAACTTAACCTTTGCTCCTGACATCAGGCTGGCTTAGATTGCGACGCCCGTACAGCTGAAGCTTTGCTAACCGTCTTCTTAAGTGACGGACACTAACGTTATTATTTTCTAAACTAAGGCATAAACATATTTCAGCCTGCATCAGCCCCTGATTGAACAAAAATGTGACGCGCTGATCAATACACTTCTGCTCTCCTGCCATTTCAAACAGGACGTGGCTCCAATAAGCTAAACATTAAACATTAGATACAATTATTTCATAATTTTGAGAGAACAAGATCTTTTGTTTCATCGAGATCTTGATAAAATTATTCCGTTATCTCGAGAAAAGAAAGTTCGTTTTTCTTGACGCCTCGATAAAATTAGTCCGTTATCTCGAGGAAACAATTTTAAAAAATAACGGTATTGCACGTTCTCTCTCGGCTTCCATTTTCGTGGATAAATATGAATAGAAATCTTTAAACAGCCCGCTACTGGCAGGGCCGGATTTTCCTATAGGCTAACTAGGCTTCAGCCTAGGGCCTCAAGATCAAGAGGGGCCTACATTCAAATTGTTAGCAAAATTTTATTATCTCTCATGTAATTTACAAACTTAAAAATGGAAGGTGAAAGGGCCTCATAAGTGGAATAGCCTAGGGCCTCTTTTCATATAAATCCAGCCCTGGCTACTGGAATTGAATCTTGGGAGCATTCGCCCCCCTTAACTGTCCTTTTTGAAAACGAGGAGATTTGTTCTTCAAGTGGTCTGTGAACTTGCACTTTCTTTTCGGCATAATGGGTATTTGTGAATTTATCTAAATGAAAGAATTATGAAAAGGGCGGCACGGTGGTGCAGTGGTAGCGCTGCTGCCTCGCAGTTGGGAGATCTGGGGACCTGGGTTCGCCTCCCGGGTCCTCCCTGCGTGGAGTTTGCATGTTCTCCCCGTGTCTGCGTGGGTTTCCTCTGGGCGCTCTGGTTTCCTCCCACAGTCCAAAGACATGCTGGTTAGGTGGATTGGCGATTCTAAATTGGCCCTAGTGTGTGCTTGGTGTGTTTGTGTGTGTCCTGCGGTGGGTTGGCACCCTGCCCAGGATTGGTTCCTGCCTTGTGCCCTGTGTTGGCTGGGATTGGCTCCAGCAGACCCCCGTGACCCTGTGTTCGGATTCAGCGGGTTAGAAAATGGATGGATGGAAGAATTATGAAAATATTATTAAATGACTCGAAGAAGTGACTTATTACATGATCAACTGATAACTAATAAGACATCCATCCATCCATTATCCAACCCGCTACATCCTAACTACAGGGTCACGGGGGTCTGCTGGAGCCAATCCCAGCCAACACAGGGCACAAGGCAGGAACCAATCCCGGGCAGGGTGCCAACCCACTGCAGGACACACTCAGCACACACTAGGGACAATTTTTGAATCGCTAATCCACCTAACCTGCATGTCTTTGGACTGTGGGAGGAAACCCATGCAGACACGGGGAGAACATGCAAACTCCACTAATAAGACATTGCATTTATATGACGGAATAAATATGTGATTTTTTTTTTTAGCTGAAATTTTAATAGTTGACTCATTTATTTACAATTATAAATCCATTATGGAACAATAGGTGGTAATAACAATATTTTCCATTAAACTATTACAAAGTCAGTGATGCGGGCTCTGCATCGGTCTGTCGTGGTGAAAAAGGAGCTGAGCCGTAAGGCGAAGCTCTCAATTTACCAGTCGATCTATGTTCCTACCCTCACCTATGGTCATGAGCTATGGGTAGTGACCGAAAGAACGAGATCGCGAATACAAGCGGCTGAAATGAGTTTCCTCCGCAGGGTGTCTGGGCTTTCCCTTAAAGATAGGGTGAGAAGCTCAGTCATCCGGGAGGGGCTCAGAGTAGAGCTGCTGCTCCTCCGCATCGAGAGGAGTCAGATGAGGTGGCTCGGGCATCTGATCAGGATGCCTCCTGGACGCCTCCCTGGTGAGGTGTTCCGGGCACGTCTAACCGGGAGGAGGCCCCGGGGAAGACCCAGGACATGCTGGAGGGACTATGTCTCTCGACTGGCCTGGGAATGCCTTGGGATTCTCCCGGAACAGCTAGAAGAAGTGGTCAGGGAGAGGGAAGTCTGGGCATCTCTGCTCAAGCTGCTGCCCCCATGACCCGACCTCGGATAAGCGGAAGAGGATGGATGGATGGATGGATGAAATATTACAAAGTGTGACACGGTGGCGCAGTGGTAGCGCTGCTGCCTCGCAGTTCGGAGACTTGGGTTTGCTTCCCGGGTCCTCCCTGCGTGGAGTTTGCATGTTCTCCCCGTGTCTGCGTGGGTTTCCTCCCACAGTTCAAAGACATGCAGGTTAGGTGCATTGGCGATTCTATAATTGTCCCTAGTGTGTTTGCGTCTGGGTGTGTGCCCTGTGATGGACTGCCGCCCTACCTTATACCCTTATGCTAGCTGAGAGAAGCTCCTGCACCCCCCCACCCCACGTCCCTCTTCAAGACTAAGTGGGTTAGAAAATGAAATGAAATTTCTGCGAGACTTTCCCTCAGCTCTGTACGTGTGCAGCACTTTGCTATAATGTCACCTTTAAACTGTGCAGCTATAAACAAAGACTCTTCATTAGAACACAAGGCACTGCTGCTGTTAAATCGTCAATCACATCACAGCATATGCTGCTAGTCTGACATGCAAAAACATGACATCTTGATCTATGGCGCCCGCCTGGCTTAGTGGCAAAAGCGACGGGCCGCACACGACAAGGCTGCCAGTTCAGTGAGACGTCTGAGTGAATGTGACCCTCTGACCCGCCTGCCGTCATACTGTATAAGATATTCACGTCAGCTCTGGACGTGTGAAGCACTTAGCAGTGGGGTCCACTGTAGAGAGGTGCGACAAGCAAACTGTAATGCGGCCCTCCTGTTTTTGTGGTGTTCATCTTGCGGGGTCTCCTCTGTATTTCTGTTCATGAAGTCTTCTGGTGATAGTCATCTCTGACACACACACAGCGATCGGACCCCTGCAGACTGTGTATGATCTGTCAGACAGGCGTTTGGGGCTTTTTCTTGACCACAGTGAGGATTTGTCAGTCATCAGCAGTGGTGGTCTTCCTTGGCCTACCAGTCCCTTGGTGATTACTGAGCTCATCAGTGTGGTCTTTCTTCTTCATGATATTCCAGGTAGTTGATTTCGGTCATCCTAAGGTCTTACCAATGCCTCTAATTCTTTTCAGCTTCTTTTCAGCTTTCATTGGCACAGCTCTTGTCCTCATGTTGAACAATGGCAGCTACGGACTCTAAAGTGTAGAAGCAAGCAATGAAACCCACCTGAGGAATCACAAACACCTGTGACGCCAACGGCCCCAAACATTATGGTGCCCTGAAATGGGGGGGTGGGACCGTGTAAAAAGAGCGTGTGACCGAAATGTCTGCAAATCCCCTTAAATGAAAGTCTGCAACGTGCAGTTTAATCACGGTGGAGCAGAGGGGTACATCACAGAGAAACGTGTCTCTGTGCCAAACATTACGGAGGGCACCGTGTCTGTAAAGAAGAACAAGAGCCACGTTTTAGCCTGACCTTGTCTGTCACGTAACGACGCACACACACTTCGACAGTGGCGTCACTGTAAAGGACACACAGCCCACCGCTACTCAGATGTCATGTGGCTGAAGGTGAAAGACAATTAATCTCATGTCCTTCATCCCAACTACAAAGGCAGACGTCGTGTAAGCAGATTGAGGGTCTGAAAGGAAAACACACAGCTATAGGGTGACATCACTGAGCGGCAGACTTTTAACAGACTCGCAGTAATCCAACGTCCCAAGGGAGTCAGCACTGACCCCCTAATGTGGCTTAGAAATCAATCCATCCGTCCATCCGTTTTCAGAGCCCACATCTCCAGTTACAGGGTCACAGAGAACTGGAGCCAAGAGGAGCGGCACCATCTAACCCCGGAAAGGCATAGCGGTCCGCAGCCGGCCTCGTGCGCGACCTCAATGTGATGTCTGAACCTCTGCTGAATTTGTGAGTTTGCTCACTTAGAAGGGAAGGAACAGTCTCGGATTTTATTGTATCTCCATTTGAGGCAGAATATCAACCAAACATCCAGAAAAAACACATTATATAAAAGTTCTAAACTGATTTGCATGTCATTAAGAGAAATAAGGATTTGATCCCCTACAACCCAACCAGAATCCTGGCTTCCATAGATTGGCTGTGTGCCCATGTAGCACACAGATTACAATCAATCAATCAATCAATCAATCAATCAATCAATCAATCAATCAATCAATCAATCAATCAATCAATCAATCACAGATGCTCCTGATCTCAACTCATGATGTTTATAAAGCACACCTGTCCACAGAATCAATTTCTTCCATTCCAACCTCCCCACCATGAGCTGCCAAAGGACGTCAGGGACAAGACCTGCACAAGGCTGGAGTGGGCTACGAGACCATCAGCAAGGAGCTTGGTGCGATTATTTGGAAATGGAAGAAATATCAAATGACCATCAGTCGTCTTCGGTCTGGAGCGCCATGCAAGATCTTGCCTCATGGGGTGAGGATGACCATGAAAAAGGTGAAGGGTCAGCCCAAAAATACACGGGAGGAGCTTGTTAATGATCTGAAGGCAGTTGGGACCACCACAGTCACCAAGACCACCATTGGTAACACACTACGTCGTAATGGATTGAAATCTTACAGCACCTGTAAGGGCCCCCCGCTCAAGAAGGCACATCTACTGTACAGGCCCGGCCCGCCTTAGGTTTACCAGTGAACATCTAAATGATTCAGAGAAGGCTTGGGAGAAAGTGCTGTGGTCAGATGAAACCAAAATCGAGCTCTTTGGCATCAACTCGACCCGCTGATTTTGGAGGAAAAGAAATGCAGAGTATGACCCAAAGAACGCCATCCCCACAGTCGAGCACAGAGGTGGGGACGTTACGCTTTGGGGCTGATTATCTGCTCACCCCAGGAGGCAAGATCCTGCATGGAGCTCCAGACTGAGGGCGTTTGATGGTCATTTTATATTTCTTCCATTTCCAAATAATCGCACCAGGGGTTGTCACCTTCTTGACAAGGTTTTTGCTGAAGGTCTTGTAGCCAACTCCAGGCTTGTGCAGGTCTTGTTCCTGACATCCTTTGACAGCTCATGGTGGTGGAGAGGTTGGAATGGAAGAAACTGATTCTGTGGACATGTGTGCTTCATACACATCATGAGTCGAGATCAGGAGTATCTGTGATTGATTGATTGATTGATTGATTGATTGTAATCTCTGTGCCTCATGGGCACACAGCCAATCTATGGAAGCCAGGATTCTGGTTGGGCTGTAGGGGTTCAAATTCTTATTTCTCTTAATGACATGCAAATCAGTTTAGAATTTTTATATAATGTGTTTTTTCTGGATGTTTGGTTGATATTCTGTCTCAAATGGAGATACAATAAAATCCGAGACTGTTCCTTTCCTTCTAAGTGAGCAAACTCACAAATTCAGCAGGGGTTCAGACACCGCATTGAGGTCGCGCACGAGGCCTGCTGCGGACCGCTATGCCTTTCCAGGGTTAGATTGTGCCGCTCCTCTTGGCTCCAGTTCTCTGTGACCCTGTAACTGGAGATGTGGGCTCTGAAAACGGATGGATGGATGGATTGATTTCTAAGCCACTTTAGGGGGTCAGTGCTGACTCACTTGGGACGTACTGCGATTCTGTTAAAAGTTTGCCGCTCAGTAATATCACTTAACATGACAGGCGCATGGGAGAAAACTGCAATATCCAGGGACTTCATACAAGAATAAATGATTTGAACCCTGAGGTTGTGAGGCAGGGGCGGCACGGTGGCGCAGTGGTAGCGCTGCTGTTTCACAGTTAGGAGACCAGGGTTCGCTTCCTGGGTCCTCCCTGCGTGGAGTCTCCATGTTCTCCCTGTGTCTGCGTGGGTTTCCTCTCACAGTCCAAAGACATGCAGGTTAGGTGGATTGGCAATTCTAAATTGTCCGCTTGGTGTGTGTGTGTCCTGTGGTGGGTTGGCATCCTGCCCGGGATTGGTTCCTGCCTTGTGCCCTGTGTTGGCTGGGATTGGCTCCAGCAGACCACTGTGTTTGGATTTAGCGGGTTGGAAACTGGATGGATGGATGGTTGTGAGGCAGCAGTTGTAACCTCTGGATTTAGATGGATGTTGGGTTGTCCTGCCTCAGTGTCCCCCCCACATGCTCTTAAAAATCTTGAATCTTTAATGGCATTGTATGGCTCTTTGCTGGGTTGTGTGGTTCCTCTTTGTACCATTGCTTGACCAGGGCACCATGACATTCTTCGTGTATGAAGTTGGTTCTTTGTGCTTTGAAAAACTTCCCAATATGTAGAAAAACACCTGAAATCTTTAATGTATGGTGGGCTACCTAGCAGGACAGTAACAGGTTAAGAGAAACTGACCTGAGCCTGTGTTAGGGTCCTTTTAAAATCACAAGCCATTAGTATTTCACATTTCACACAGGATAAGGATCAAAATAAATAAAGGTTCATTCTGGAACCTTCATGTGGATTGGTCTTTTGAGAACCAAAAATGGTCCCCCTGTGTCATCGCTCTGAAGACCCTGTCTGGCATCTTTATTAATTCTAAGAGTGCCCTGTGACAGGAGCCGGAGGATGCAGGGAATGTGGCCCTCTAGTGGCAAACACTTTGCATTGCCAAGCTCAACACGCCATGCTCTGTAGTCACCTCTGACTCACGCTGTGTGCTGTGGCGCAATCGCTTTAGTCGGCCACTGCACCTTTGAGAAACAAAGAAATATTTGAACCGTGAGGACACTACATGAGATCACACAGTGACAGGCTCGGGTCCCCCGAGCGCCAACTTCCTGCATGGCATTCAGTGAGTCACTTGACTGGAGCCTGCACTGAGTGCAGAAATATAGGAAGTTGTAAAGCCAAGTCTCCAGTCCAGGGTCACAGGGAGCTGGGGGCTATCCTAGCAGCATGAAGAAGTAAACCCCTGGAAGGGCCACCAGCTCATCATAAGGTGCACTCGGTCATATGGCACTGATTTAGAATGGCTAAACAACTCTACCAACATTTCACTGGAGTACCTGAGAATAGACATGGGGAGCACATGTAAATCCCACACAGTCTCTGGAGAATGAAACCGTAAGATGATGTTTGAGTAGAAGGTCACAACATAAACTAAAGCTTCTTTGTGACATGTCCTTTTGCTTCATTGTGAGAACCTTACAACAAAATGCCATCCCAGCCAGAGGGGTGGGTGGCAGAGGGGGCACCATGGGTCACTAGCCTGATTCTAGAATTGTAAATTCAGAGACAGACAGACATCGGTGGGCACAGTCGTATTTTGGAGGGAGACAAGTCTGAATTGCCTCCCCAGCTTTTGCAGACCCCTGCCTCCATTAGCCCAACCCCTGCTCCCCAGCACCATCTATAGGTGAGAGGCAATATTACACCAAGCCCACCATGATTGAGACAAAGCCTGCCGGAGCAAACACAAATGGGAACCATTCTGCACCTTAGCAGTCCTCACCTCTTTGAGAAGGAAGGATGATGCGGCAAAAGCAAAGGACCAGCCATAGTGGTAGTGGAAGAACTGCTCAGGCTCCCGCGGTCGGTTCATCACCTCATCGTTTATACTGGAAATGTAGAGGACGAGGCCCACGACTAAGGAGAGTCCTGAAACGATATGGGGAAAGACAGAGAACACCAACTGTTTGGCATCAAGGCTATCACATATAGGATGGTAGCTACTCACAATGACCAGAAGACCCCCGTACCAGAGAGAATGAAGAAGATTCCAGAAACAAAGGCCAAGATGGTTCTTTGTGGGCGGATGTGCCCAATATTGCTGATGACGAAGGCGGTGAAGACAAATAGAAGACTGACCATGGGGAAGGGAGTAGCTGTGCGCACCATCTCTGCAGTAGAAAGACACAAAAAGCTGCTTTGTGTTACCTGAAGTGGGCATTGGGGATCTGGTGTGGGGTGGCTTGAGGTGAGTATAAGGCCTCTATAAGGAGCTGACTCCCCTGGAAGCCCGGCCAGGAAATGGACCAATGAAACTAGAGAGCAGCCTCTAGGCTCAAGCCACCAAGGGAGGCCTGCTGTTTGTGTCCTTTCATGGAGGGCAGTGGCAGTTCCCCTTCTAGGCCCTCTAACACCGAGCAGCTGGCATGGAGCCACTATGACTTACTGAGAATGTTAGCCGTGTTCTCTGTGGTGATTTCAATTTCGGGCTCTGAGAAGTACTCCGAGGCGACACAGCGACCCTTCTCACTGCCTGTAATCCAAAAGACAAGATGGAGAAACCAGTTAACCTACGGTCTCGCAGAAAAAGAACCTGCTTCTGTCACTGGAAGGGTTACCTGGCATGGAGAGCTGATACCACGTGGAGAACACACTTCACACAGAAAGAAAGGAAGAGAGAAGAGAGGCTACTGATGGAGTGCCATGAGACACACAAGACCACACCACAGGAGGTGTGTTGTGAGGGGTATTGTGGGGGTGAAGACCACCCTCTTAGTAAAACTCCTCACGGAGGGAAATCTGAACCTCACCACTCAAAGAGGTTCCTTAGCAGCCAATAAGTTCACCCCTCTAATGGACATGGTCCAAAACTCCGCCCCTGGCCACTCCTTTCACCTGCTGCCTGCCTCTAACCCCGCCCATCTTATTATGTTACATAGCAACACAGAGAAATAGAGAGGAACATTCCTCAGTCATCTATCTATCTATCTATCTATCTATCTATCTATCTATCTATCTATCTATCTATCTATCTATCTATCTATCTATCTATTATATAGTGCCTTTCTATCTATCTATCTATCTATCTATCTATCTATCTATCTATCTATCTATCTATCTATCTATCTATTATATAGAGTCTCTCTATCTATCTATCTATCTATCTATCTATCTATCTATCTATCTATCTATCTATCTATCTATCTATCTATCTATCTATCTATCTATCTATCTATCATATAGTGCCTTTCATATATACAGTAGCATTCAGTCCCCTTGAAAGTCATTGTATTTTTCTGCAGGATAAAAGATTTGTCCCCATATTTATCCCTTCTGTCTTTTTAATGTGAACTCTTATACTGTAACAGTACATTTCCAAAGTCACAATAAACCATTTTCTGTAGATATTTACCTGAAGAAGACAAACTTCAAAGTTCCTGTTTGCATAAATATTTCAATCTCTGTGCTTTGGGAGCTCCAGGTTTACACAAATCACAAATGAATCACAAATGACACAAAGGTGACAGTCATTTGAGTGTCATAATCAAACATAATGAGGTCCTACTTGTGAGTCATTTCTGTCTCTCAGGATATAAAAAGCACCCTTTGTGAGGTCCATCATCTGCAAAAGTGAAGACAAAGGAGCATTCTGCTGACATGAGAAACAGAGTCATTGAAACGCACAAGGCAGGAAGTGGCTACAAATATATCAAAGAGTTTGAATGTCCCGTTGCGCACTGTTGGACCCATCATCAGAAAGTGAAAGGTTCATCACAGCACCCCGACTCTCACTAGAACAGGCCGTCCCTCAGAACTAAACATCAGAGCGAGACGTCAACTGGTGAGAGAGGCCACAAAAAAATCCAATCATCACACACCGAAGTCTGCAGTGCTCTGTGGCTAAAACTGAAGTGAAGGTACAGGGGTCCACAGTTACAAGAGCTCACCATGAAACAGGCCTCTACAGAGGGGAGAAAGAAAGGAGCCATTCCTTAGGAAAGTCCACATAAAAGCAGGTGTGACATTTGCTACAAAGCATGAGAAAGACTCGGTTAAGATGTGGGAGAAGGTTTTATGGTCTGATGACATTTTGGTCAGACATCAAAGAGGTTCAGGTGGATTAAAACTAACACTACCCAGGCCTCAAGAAACCCCACAACTACGGTGAAATATGGTGGTCCCAACATCATGCTATGGGGATGCTTTTCATGTGACAGAACTAGGAATCTTGTTAGAGTTGGAGGGACAATGAATGGACACCAATACTACACAATATTGCAGGAGAACTTGTTCTGGTCTGCTATGGACCTACAGCTCGGCAGAAGATTCATCTCTCAACATGACAATCACCCTAAGCAGAAGGCCAGAGCGACACTGCAATGTCTCAGATTCAAAAAGGCGAATGCTTTGGAATGGCCGAGTCAAAGCCATGATCTTAAACTCTATTGGGAATCTGTGGCACCATAGGCGCCATCTCAACAACCTGGAGGATTTTGGGGAAGATGGGGAAGAATCCCTGCTGCACAAAGTCCAAACTTGGGACATACTTGCATACCCAAAAGAATGGAGGCTGTTGTTGCAGCCAAAGGGTTATTGACAAAGTATGAATGTGGACGGCTTGAATACTTAGGCAAACAGGAACTTTGGAGTTTTTCATCTCCAATTCAAATATCTATAGAAAATAGTTTATTTGGACTTTGGAAATGTATTGTTACAGCATAAGAGTTCACATTACAAATACTGAATGGATAAACATGGGGACAAATCTTTTGTCCTGCAGGAAATGAGGATGACATTCAGGGGGACTGAATACTTCTGCACGCCACTGTACCTGCCTGCCTTTTATCACAGCACTGGACGGTGGCCATGACAGTCAAGTGCTCCTGTACTTGCTAGTGGCGGGGACTTCACGGGACAGTTACTAAAGTCACCTTGTGCCCTTCTTGATCAAATTCCCTCGTTTAACAGATCTGATGGTCCAGTTTAGTACTATTTGTAGCAATGAGCCCTAGATGGAGTGCCAATGCACCACTGGGCACACTCATGAACACATCTACAGCAAGTCAATGTCACCAATGTGTCTTTGAGGGGTGGGAAGTACCTAAAAAATAAAAAAAACAAAACACAAAGATATAGGAAGACATCGAGTCTCCTTGGACACAGTGACCATGGTGGGATACGAACCCAGTACACTAAAACTGTTAAGCAGCATAGCTAAGCACTGTGCCACCAGGCTGCCAACAGATGTATATGCCAATTCTCAGCAGGCCATTGCTTCAGATTTCTTTATGTCTAAGTTTTGCTTGAAATACGGACCACTTTGAAAGGCACAAGCTAATTAATTGATACGAGGATCGACCCCCCTAAAGAGAGACATCACACTCTCTAAGGCCCACTAAGATGTCAGGAGCTCCACTCGTCACTGCGGCTCACCCATAATGAAGATCTTCTCGACACGTGCGGACTTTACACATTGGAGATGAGCTTACCGGCAACAAAGCAGACCCTCCACAGGCCGGAATGCAGTGCCATCTTCACCTCCGTCGTCTGGTTCTGCTGCAAGATGATCCCTTCTTCCATGAGTAGCCAGTAATCAGTGGAGACCGCGATGCCAACCAGCAGCAGGCCGCATGCACCGAAGACAGAGGACAGCAGGGTCAAGGCCCGGCTACTGCACGAACTCATCTGAGAAGGACAGAAGACACGATTAGAAGTGGACCAGTGCCATTGGGCGGGCATGGCATTCAAAACATGGAGAGGCTGCTCAGGCAGGATCAGAGGCCCAGTCTCCCTGTTCCAGATCCATCCATCCATTATGCAACCCGCTATATCTGAGCACAGGGTCACGGGGGTCTGTTGGAGCCAATCAGAGCCAGCACAGGGCGCAAGGCAGGAACAAACCCCGGGCAGGGCGCCAGCCCACCGCAGGGCACACACACTAGGGACAATTTAGGATCGCCAATGCACCTAACCTGCATGTCTTTGGACTGTGGGAGGAAACCCACGCAGACACGGAGAGATCATGCAAACTCCATTCCCAGGAAGTGAACCCAGGTCTCCTAACTGCGAGGCAGCAGTGCTTCCACTGTGCCACCGTGCCGCCACCCTGTCCCAGATGCCTCATTCAAGTTGTGACACTTCTTATTATTGGTCCAGTTTGGGTAACATGCTAGCACAGCTGGGTTCGGACTCAAGCCCTGGCCTAACCGTCGTCTCCAAACATTAGGAGCCTCTTTGGGAGTCGTCTCCAGCTACTCCTGCTTCCCCTCACATCCCCAACAAGCGCCCAATGAGGGACTGGTGGTCTTTAAATTCTGATTTGATCTCAGCGCTGCCAGGAGCGTCTCTGGCTCCATGTGCCTCTCTTTAGAGAGTTGTTTTTAGGGACAGTATTGTCACATCTACAGAGTACAGTGAAGTCCTTCTCTGCCTCAGCTAATCAGCATGTAACACAAATGCCACTCTGCGGTGTCCTGATTAGTCAAAATGGCCGCCTTACCTTGAAACCTCACAGCACAATTTACAACACTATCCACCATGAGGAGACATGTCAAGGTGGGGATGTCCAGAAGAAGCACATACACCTTCTAATTTATTCCATTGCCGTACCTAAAATGAGTCAGTATTTTAAAAATAGAGGCCAGTGAGGCAGATGTACAGTTAAAACAATCATAACTGCTCTGAAATAACAATTACAACAATGTTGGTGCATGGGGAGTGTGGTCAACAGGGGGCGCTGCAGAGCCTCAAACCCCCCACATGAGTGCACAGACAAATCCCGGGTTCACAACAATGGTTTTTATTTTAAAGAAATACCTCCATACAGCAATTACAAGTACTCTTCTTCACTCTTCTCTCCACTGCTACTCCTCTGTGTGGTGCGGCTCTTTTCATTGAAGACCCCGGAGTACTTCCGGTGCCAGGGAAGTCCCAAAACAAAGGGGGTGTAACTCCCTGCAGCACTCCCTAGCACCACCCACAGACCCTAAAAGGGCTGTGCTGCTGGAACTACAATTCCCAGCATTCCCTGTGGGTGTCCAGATGGGAACTAAAACCCAAGGATGCTGCCATCTAGCGGGCGAGGAGGTGCACACAGCCTTGAAACGGAGCCTCCTCTGATTTCTCCTGGCAGGGATGCCACCCCATATGTGTTTGCCCGTTACAGTTAGGGATACCCTGTAATGTGAGCAATGGCATCCTTCGCTTCTTCTACAATGCTGCGATGACCAGTCTGGTAACATCACTTCAGGAGAGGCCCACCGAATCAACAAGCTCAGTTATGGGACCCCCTGGAGGTCGTAGAGGAGAGAACTGTGGGCCATTATGAACAACGCTGTGCATCCTGTCTGTGACACACAAACACTGAGGACTGTCAACAAATGAATTATTCAGCAAAACACTACGGGGGTCCTTTGTGCCAACAGCCATATGCCAGTATAGTGCCTCCCTGAGACTGGGACTGGGACTGCCATTTTTTCTTCCCGTCACGTTGCCTGACGTTTTCAGTCTAAGGGTAAGGTACCCCCACCCGACCCCTTTGTTTCGTCTCGTTCAACTGGCCTGCACTCACACTGGGCCCGGGGACGCTTTAGTCATCACCCTTCGACTTCGTGCAAAGCCAAAACAAGATCCAAACACGGAGTCACAGCACACATGTCCAAATGATTTTCTTAATTTTGTGTTTTTTATTTTTTTGTAGTCGTGTCGGGCAGGATGGCACTGTGCCTTCTTACAGATTTATTGAGTGTGAAGCGCAGAGTTTTGCTGTTAGTCGAACACGTTTGGCGAACACCCGGAGTCACCTCTTCCAAGTGGGCCAGGGCAGGGTATGGCTGGCGTGGCATGGAGCCATCACATCAGTCAGACTTTGGGGGGAGTCTACACGTGGGCAAACATGCTCAGACAGGAACAAATTGCTAGTGTGAGCACACCCTTAAGGCTTCGTTAACATAATCTTAGTAATCACTCCTGACCACCAGTTGTGTAGTCTGACACTCCCAAACAGTTCACTCCATGTATTCTACAACAAAACCACACAGGTTTGTAGTAGGGGGCGGGCGGCTGTGTGTGTGTGTGAGGGGCAACAATCAGAAGTACAACGCGTATAATGCAGCAACAAGGAATACGGGACCCCGGGGCTTTGGAACTGACAAACGGAAAAGAGAAGCCCATCTGTCTGGCGTCTCGATCCACTTGACTCATTCAAATTTATTTGAACGACACGTTTATGTGAATCCACTGCTTTGAGTGTGACGTAAAAAGTGCATGGCCCCTTTGATCCCATCACAAATATCTCATTTAATAATTCGTAGATTATTTTGATACACAGTGAGGAACATAAGTATTTGAACACCCTGCGATTTTGCAAGTTCTCCCCACTTAGAAATCATGGAGGGGTCTGAAGTTCAGGTGCATTCCCACTGTGAGAGACAGAATGTAAAAAAAACAATTCAGGAAATCCCATTATATGATTTGTACAGAATTTATTTGTATTGCACTGCTGCACATAAGTATTTGAACACCTGAGAAAATCAGTGTTAATATTTGGTACAGAAGCCTTTGTTTGCAATTACAGAGGTCAAATGTTTCCCGTAGTTCTTGACCAGGTTTGCACACACACTGCAACAGGGATTTTGGCCCACTCCTCCACACAGATCTCCTCTAGATCTGTCAGGTTCCGGGGCTGGCGCTGAGCAACATGGAGTTTCAGCTCCCTCCAAAGTTTTTCAATTGGATTTAGGTCTGGAGACTGGCTAGGCCACTCCAGAACCTTGATATGCTTCTTACGGAGCCACTCCTTGGTTATCCTGGCTGTGTGCTTCGGGTCATTGTCATGTTTGAAGACCCAGCCATGACCCATCTTCAGTGCTCTGACTGAGGGAAGGAGGTTGTGGCTCAGAATCTCACAATACATGGCCCCATTCATCCTCTCCTTAATACAGTGCAGTCGTCCTGTCCCCTTCGCAGAAAAGCACCCCCAAAGCATGATGTTTCCACCCCCATGGTGTTCTTGGGATGCTGCAACTCCTCCTTTTTCCTCCAAACATGGTGAGTGAAGTTTAGACCAAAAAGTTCTATTTTGGTCTCATCTGACCACATGACTTCCTCCCATGCCTCCTCTGGATCATCCAGATGGTCATTGGCAAATTTCAGACAGGCCTGGACATGTGATGACTTGAGCAGGGGAACCATCCGTGCAATGCGTGATTTGAAACCATGACGGCATAGTGTTCTACTGACAGTGACCTTTGAAACTGTGGTCCCAGCTCTCTTCATGTCATTGACCAGCTCCTCCCGTGTAGTTCTGGGCTGATTCCTCACCTTTCTTATCATCTGTGATACCCCACGAGGTCAGATCTTGCATGGAGCCCCAGTCCGAGGGAGACTGACAGTTGTCTTTAGCCTCTTCCATTTTCTGACAATTGCTCCAACAGTTGATCTGTTTTCACCAAGCTGCTTGGCAATTGCCTCGTAGCCCTTTCCAGCCTTGTGGAGGTCCACAATTTTGTCTCTGGTGTCTTTTGACAGCTCTGTGGTCTTGCCCTTGGTAGTAGTTGGAGTCTGACTGACTGTGGGGTGGACAGGAGTCTTTAAAGAGCTCAGACAGGTGCTACTAATTAAGATTACTAAGTAGAGTAGAGGTGGACTTCTTAAAGGCAGAGTAACAGGTCTTTGAGAGCCAGAATTCTTGCTGATTGCCAGGTGTTCAAATACTTACGTGCAGCAGTGCAATACAAATAAAATCTGTAGAAATCATACAATGGGATTTCCTGAATTGTTTTTTTTACATTCTGTCTCTCACAGTGGGAATGAACCTACAATGTGAACTTCAGACCCCTCCATGATTTCTAAGTGGGAGAACTTGCAAAATCGCAGGGTGTTCAAATACTTATGTTCCTCACTGTATAAGTATGCATATCCATCCATCCATCCATTATCCAACTGGTTATATTTTAACTACAGGGTCATGGGGGTCTGCTGGAGCCAATCCCAGCCAACACAGGGCGCAAGGAAGGAAATAAACCCCGGGTAGGGTGCCAGCCCACCGCAGAAGTATGTATGTGTGTATATAAAATAACATCAAAATGTATTCATTTACTGTATATACAATTATTAATTATAAATGTATCTACCAGCTGTACCCTGTGGCTTTGCCCACATAGTAATGAAACAGGACAAACATTACAAATCAATAGACGTTGGCACCGTGTCTGATCGTGTTCAGCTCTGATGGGAGAACGTCCCCCGCATGGGGAGAAGAGCACGTTTTTGTGATATCAATCAACAGGTACCCGCTAAAACACACGGAGCTCTGATCACTCTCTCAAAAACGTCAAACATTACTCCTTAACAATCTGTAGATGGTAATATCCGCTGAACAAACAGGTATCGCTAGCTATGCAGAGGCAAGGTGCGCTCCAACACGTGGCGCAAGGTAGAGAGACTCAAACAGAGGCTGGCGAGTGAATGAGGAAGGCCCACCCACCCCACTCTCGGCCCACAGCCATTTTCCTGGATTTGCATAAACACATCGGTACCGCAAGCGAACTCTGACACTTAGCGCGCTGAGAGAAGTCGCAAAATCAACCAGAAAGTTCAAGCAAATTATAGAAAACAACCAGATCTAAATCCGTTAAGTAATTTTCTGATGAAAAGCGGACAGACAGACAGAACACGCTTGGACCACGAAATTTTTTAAACCGTTTCTTAGCGAGCATTATTGGGCCAAAGGGTAACCTACAGTCTAAATTTCAAGTCCTCATGATTCGGGAGATTTCATGACGAGTGAGTGAGTCAGTGGTATTTGGCTTTTATAGATGTAGATTTATTTAAAACTAGCCAACCTGCGGCGTAGCATACGCCGCATTATTATGTATTGATGGGTGAACACTTCCTGAAAGACACAGTTGTCCAAATGGGGTGGGTTTGTGAATACGACTGTAGGTGAATGAGAAGATGGAACTCTGGAGAGAGCAACATACAATTGTCCGTGACTGAAAACTGGAGGACCGCTGCTGTGCCCCCCACCTCCCAGAGCGAGGGACGGGGCTGGACGGCGGTCGCGCGCGGAGGGCAGAATGGGGGGAGAGGGGAAGGACGCCCAGTGAGGACGCCCTTTCCGCCCCCTCTACCTCTCCGGAGAGAGGGCGGGGAAGCGGGCCCGAGAGGTTTCGGGTCCTAACCGTCCAACGACGGGTCGGCACAACCGGTAACGATCCTTCTGCAGGTTCACCTACGGAAACCTTGTTACGACATTTACATCCTCTAGATAGGCAAGTTCGATCGTCTGACGCCCATTCCGCCCCCTCTGCCCCGGCATTCTAGTCTGCTGATTTCTTAGTCATCGTTCAGTACGCACTGCCTGCTCGTGTGCCCGCCCCCAACTCCTCACCTGAGCCGTTTTTGTCTGTGCTACAGTCCACATGCACCTCTGAGACACGTTCGGGCTTGGTGAGGTTTCCCGTGTTGAGTCAAATTAAGCCAAAGGCTCCACACCTGGTGGTGCCCGTCCGTCAATTCCTTTAAGTTTCAGCTTTGCAACCATACTCCCCCCAGAACCAGAAGACTTTGGTTACCCGGTTGGCTGCCCGGCGGGTCATGGGAATAACGCCGCCGGATCGCCAGTCGGCATCGTGTATGGTCGGAACTACGACGGTATGTGATCTTCTTCGAACCTCCGACTGGCGTTCTTGATTAATGAAAACATTCTTGGCAAATGCTTTCGCTCTCACGCGAATTGTTGGTTGGCGTGGCTCTGTCTTGCGTACTTCTTGCTTGCCATGGACTTAGTGAATTATATATATATAGATTGAAACAGCGATACCTGCTTTTATAACCTCTCGCCTCGATTACTGCAATGCTCTTCTTTTTGGAATTAGCCAGGCCTTCACTGCTCGCCTTTCAAAATGCCGCTGCTCGATTTTTAACTGGTATGAGTAAGCAAGACCACGTTACCCCAATTTTGGCTTCCCTGCACTGGCTTCCAGTTCGTTTTCGAATCCGTTTTAAGATCCTTATATTTGCTTTTAAATCCTTTAATGGTTTGTGCCCCATTTTATCTGTCGGAAACTGCTGCCCCCCCCCCCCCATATGTACGTCTCGCCCTCTCAGGTTAGCAGACCAGGATGCTTTTACTTGTTCCTAAGACACGATGCAAACTTAGAGGCGATCGGGCATTTTCAGTTGCAGCTCCAAAACTCTGGAAGGATTTGCCATTGGACGTTAGGCAGGCTCCTTCACTCGCTGTCGTTACACCTTATTTAAAAGTACGCTTTGACCCCGTGTGAGATGTCGACTATCTGGGTACTTTTCCATTATGAATTTCTTCAGCTCTTATGTGTTTCTGTTTCTTTTACCCTTTGGTTATTGTGTGTCTTGTATGTTGGGTTTTAATTGTGCAGCACTTTGGTGTTGTTTTTAAAGTCATCTGTCAGTCAGTGTCCAACCCACTATATCCTAACTACAGGGTCACGGGGGTCAGCTGGAGCCAATCCCAGCCAGCACAGGGGGCAAGGCAGGAACAAATCCCTGGGCAGGGCGCCAGCCCACCGCAGGGCACACACTCACACACACCAAGGACAATTTAGGACTGTGGGAAGAAGCCCTCGCAGACACGTGGAGAACATGCAAACTCCGTGAAGGGAGGAATCGGGAAGTGAACCCAGGTCTCCTTACTGTGAGGCAGTGCTGCCCTGTTTTTAAAGTGCTTTATAAATAAATAACATGATAATTCATATGCCATTGCCCCATTTCCGTACACAACGCATGCGAACACATTTAAGACGCCTCGTTACAGAATCACAAGTTGGATGTCATAAATTAAATGAATGTTCGACTGCTCCTCTTGTAGCGACGCGTTCTCAACTCCAGGGAGTCATGTGGCGCAGTGCTTAACACTTTGGACCTCAAACCCTGAGGCTGTGGGTTCAAGTCCCGCCCCTGACCCTGTGCAAGTCACATGACCTGCCTGTGCCTCAGTTGGGAAAAGAAAAGAAATGTCGGCAATTGCATCTGTTGGATCAAGGTGTCAGCCAAAGAAGTGCATGGGAGTCAAGGCGTTCCTCACGCATTGCGCAGATGGCGCCCCACAAGGCACGCGTGTGCTTTGACACTCTCACGGAGCTCCACTGAATTGGTTCATTTGTGCTCATAAGACTCGTTCATTAATCTCAAAGCTGGGCAGGGCCCTGGGCGGTGGCGTCTCACTTCTTGACCAAGTTCTCAAAATGGACGGAGCTCCTGAGAAGCACTTGGCAATGCACTCCAGACGCAACGGACGTTTTTTTTTTTTTTTTTTGTTTGTCGGCCATCTTTTCCGTTTGGACCATTTTTTCCGTTTTTTTTTTTAGTTCTTAAATGGGGATACCTGTCTGTGTGCCCCAATACTCATCGCTGAATCTTTGTGGCCTGTCCACATTATGTCATGGGACACAATGAAGCCACAACCAATCTGGCTGTTGAAATATGGAGACCAGAATTGAATCAAATTCAGTAACGCGTACAAAAGCAGCCAAAATCTGATCTCAGAACATTAGATAGCATGAAGTTTTGGGTGTCTACACTAAATTTCGAGATCAGAGTCACTCAAAGGAATCAGAAGTTGTAGTGTAAACGCGGTCTACGTGAGCCATCTAACAAATGAAGGTGGCCGGTGGTATTGAATCAAACCAAATCAATAGGTTGCCACTTCAATCCCACCTCAGACTCCCTGGCTATCCACCCCAATGCATTCTGATGGTGGTGCAGCCCTCTAGTGGCTGAAATTAGTAATACGCGTCATTGCCCCCCAACTCGCATCTCTGCTTACGTTAAGGCAAAAAAGCATTCCAGTGTAGGTGTAGGTGTAAGTGTAGGTCCCAAGCAAACGTTGCATTTACTAAAGCTGTGGCTAATGAGGACATTCGGAAATGTGGACTCCCTAGGAACACAAAAAATGCATTTGCTAACTATCTTTAATTTCTTATCTTGTATTCAACATTCATTTTTGTGTAGCTCTTTTACATTCGTCCATTCCCTTAGCCCTAATACTGTATTATCGGTTCCGAGGGAGCCAATACAGGTGCTGGTCATAAAATTAGAATATCATGACAAAGTTGATTTATTTCAGTAATTCCATTCAAAAAGTGAAACTTGTATATTAGATTCATTCATTACACACAGACTGATGCATTTCAAATGTTTATTTCTTTTAATGTTGATGATTATAACTGACAACTAATGAAAGTCCTAAATTCAGTATCTCAGAAAATTAGAATATTGTGAAAAGGTTCAATATTGAAGACACCTGGTGCCACACTCTAATCAGCTAATTAACTCCAAAGCCTTTAAATGGTCTCTCAGTCGAGTTCTGTAGGCTACACAATCATGGGGAAGACTGCTGACTTGACAGTTGTCCAAAAGACGACCATTGACACCTTGCACAAGGAGGGCAAGACACAAAAGGTCATTGCTAAAGAGGCTGGCTGTTCACAGAGCTCTGTGTCCAAGCACATTAATAGAGAGGCGAAGGGAAGGACAAGATGTGGTAGAAAAAAGTGGACAAGCAATAGGGATAACCGCACCCTGGAGAGGATTGGGAAACAAAACCCATTCAAAAATGTGGGGGAGATTCACAAAGAGTGGACTGCAGCTGGAGTCAGTGCTTCAAGAACCACCACACACAGACGTATGCAAGACATGGGTTTCAGCTGTCGCATTCCTTGTGTCAAGCCACTCTTGAACAAGAGACAGCGTCAGAAGCGTCTCGCCTTTGGACTGCTGCTGAGTGGTCCAAAGTTATGTTCTCTGATGAAAGTACATTTTGCATTTCCTTTGGAAATCAAGGTCCCAGAGTCTGGAGGAAGAGAGGAGAGGCACAGAATCCACGTTGCGTGAGGTCCAGTGTAAAGTTTCCACAGTCAGTGATGGTTTGGGGTGCCATGTCATCTGCTGGTGTTGGTCCATTGTGTTTTCTGAGGTCCAAGGTCAACGCAGCCATCTACCAGGAAGTTTTAGAGCACTTCATGCTTCCTGCTGCTGACGAACTTTATGGAGATGCAGATTTCATTTTCCAACAGGACCTGGCACCTGCACACAGTGCCAAAGCTACCAGTACCTGGTTTAAGGACCATGGTATCCCTGTTCTTGATTGGCCAGCAAACTCGCCTGACCTTAACCCCATAGAAAATCTATGGGGTATTGTGAAGAGGAAGATGCAATACACCAGACCCAACAATTCAGAAGAGCTGAAGGCCACTATCAGAGCAACATGGGCTCTCATAACACCTGAGCAGTGCCACAGACTGATGGACTCCATGCCACGCCGCATTGCTGCAGTAATCCAGGCCAAAGGAGCCCCAACTAAATATTGAGTGCTGTACATGCTCATACTTTTCATGTTCATACCTTTCAGTTGGCCAATATTTCTAAAAATCCTTTTTTTTGCATTGGTCTTAATTGATATTCTAATTTTCCGAGATACTGAATTTAGGACTTTCATTAGTTGTCAGTTATAATCATCAACATTAAAAGAAATAAACATTTGAAATACATCAGTCTGTGTGTAATGAATGAATCTAATATACAAGTTTCACTTTTTGAATGGAATTACTGAAATAAATCAACTTTGTCATGATATTCTAATTTTATGACCAGCACCTGTATATACAAACCCTGCAGGGAAGGCCACTCACTCACACACACACACACACACACATTCAGGCCAGGCCAAACACAAGTCCATAAATGTACGGGTCAGTGTGCCCTGCAGCTGTCTGGCATCCCACCCCACCCAGGGCTGTTTTCAGAAACAGGTTTAAACAATTTCAGATAAAGTAGAGATACATTTGATGGGCCGGATTCACACCAGACCGTCTCAGAATGGAGATCATTCAGTTCAATTGCAGGGTCACATGGGCTCATGGGCAGAACACAGCCTCTTAATGTGATGCCAGTCCATCACAGGGCACACTAGCACATTCACTCCCTTTGAGGGATTAAACCTAATTTGCATGTCTTAAACATGTGGGAGAAACACTGGAATAACAGAAGAACTGTGTGACCACTAGGGGGTGTTGCAGCCCCCCAAACCCCAGACACAACCTCACAGAGTACAAATAAAAGGTGTTATCATACAAACTACTTAACGAAAGGTTTCTTGGTATTCAAAACACAACACAATTCTCCTTCACAGCACCCAGGTGGGCTTTGTTCATCCTCCACACCCGACTCCAACTTGCCTGGATGAGGCTGAGGGGCTTCTATTTATCTTGAACCCGGGCACAGCCTGTTAGAAGAACCTCTGGCTCAAACAGAAGCCCCACAAAATAGTGATCAGGGATTCTTGTAGCAACCCTTGGTGGCACCCATGGGAACTCAACAAGGTTGCAATATGGGACTACAGTTCCCAGCATGCCTTGAGAATGTCAATAGAGGTAGCATCACCCAAGGATGCTGCCACCTAGCGTACTGGGGGAGCATGTATTCCTGAAAGGTTGTCCCACCCTGTTCTCACATCCTACTGGCCTCCCAGCTGGGTATTGTTCCTCACCCCAGCCTGACCGGGGCACTTCCCATGTGTGCCATCCATCACAACGTGAAAACTTCACAGAGGTAGTAAAGCATTTTGGACTCACAACCTTTCAGGAATACATGCTTCCCCAATACGCTAGGTGGCAGCATCCTTGGGTGATACTACCTCTATTGACATTCTCAAGGCATGCTGGGAACTGTAGTCCCATAGGGCCCATTATCATAGATTAGAGTCTGTCGGAGCATTGGTAGAGTTGTGTTAATTTCTACAGACTCGAGCGATGAGATGAATAGGGCAAGTTCATCATCCTCAACATTGGATCCGACTACACCTTGTTCCACGGAGTGGAGACTGCGGCTTAATTTGACTCAACACGGGAAACCTCACCCGGCCCGGACACGGAGAGGATTGACAGATTGATAGCTCTTTCTCGATTCTGTGGGTGGTGGTGCATGGCCGTTCTTAGTTGGTGGAGCGATTTGTCTGGTTAATTCTGATAACGAATGAGACTCCCTCCTGCTAAATAGTTATGCAACCCCCGAGCAGTCGGCGTCCAACTTCTTAGAGGGACAAGTGGCTTTCAGCCATGTAAGAGAGACTTACGGAACAAACAATGTTCAGACATTTGTCACCTAGCGGTGTCCTGATTTTTCGTAACCAGAATTACAAACGGCCATTCCGGTGACTGGTATCGCTCGTTACCACAAGGGTTCTGTGACCTATGGCAGCCTTGTTGAGTTCCCGTGGGTGCCACCAAGGGATGCTACAAGAATCTGGAAATGATGCAACAACCCATTCCGGCGTCACGCCACCATACCAGATATCTTATACGTGATGAGGAGTCTAAGGCTGAATGGCCTTCAATCAGAAGGCTGCAGGTTTATCTGCCAGCTCACGACACACAATGAGAAAGTCCATCACCAGCGTTACTTCAACGCTGCAAGCATTCTGAATTATCGGGCTGGAAGTGTGCCCCCCGCTGGCTGGGGTCTGTAATGCACATAGTTGACAGCTCAGTCTGCCCTTTGACTCACTATGGGACCCTGGCTAAGTCCTTTAAACACCGCGTCACATTACACAGTTCTCAGTCACACACTTTACTTCCATAACCTTTGTGAGTTGGACGTTGTGGCTGTGCACTCGTGTAGTCTGACGTACCCAGCAACCCAAAAACCAGTCAGCGACAAATCAAACAAGTCTGACGTCATCGGGGGCGGGCTCTGCGTGCGTCACAGCTGACAACCAATGAGCACTCAGTTGGAAGGCAGCGGTTAGGAGTGCGGGTGTTTAAGACCTGACAAGCAGAAGAGAAGCCTGTCTGTCTGACATCTCGTGTGTTACTCGCCACAACAGAATGAAAAAAAAAGGAGGAGAAATTATAGCTTAAACCGCCATAACTTGAAAGACAATTCATACAACATCGTCAGGCAGCTCGTTACTGGATGTAAGAAAAAGGAGCAAACTCCCGATACTGTGAGTGTGTTAGAAACTTGTTACGCGGTCGTCTAATTTGACACCCCCAGTGATATCTAGTGGACATCTCGGGCCACGAGATCAGCAACTCAGTCGTCAGGTTTGACATCCCCTCTGCCTAGAAGTGGTGGAATGTGACTTCAGCTTAACCAGCATGATCTCTGATTGCATTATGGATTACGGCAGAAAGCGTTGGGTGTTGGTGGCTACTGTGGCCCTGCAATGGCTGAAAGGCACAAGGCTGCCAGCTCATCTGTCACCTTGACTCCTGCTGTGACTCTCAAAAGAGTGCTGGACTAGCAGGATATTTGAACACATCTAAGGAGAAAGATTTCTGATTTACAAAGCTCTGGTTCTTTCTTAACTATTCTGAATTAAAAGAGATATCGAAATTTACTCCAGGATTCTACTGCCCTCTGTTTTAATGTGAAGTGCTTTATCTAATTAGGACTCATTAAGGTGCCAGTTCAGATGAGCGCTTTCAAGTCATTTCTAGGCCACCAAAGTGTGGCATTGAGACAAGAAGTGACAATGTGTAGATCGGGAGAGACCACTCAAGGGGCAATAACAGGGGGCAATGTGGGCCTGGAAAAAAAGATACTGTCCTCGTACTGAATTATGGAGAAACACATTTGGGTGGTCTCCTATGTATCTATCTATCTATTATATAGTGCCTTTCATATCTATCTATCTATCTATCTATTATATAGAACCTTTCATATCTATCTATCTATTATATACAGCCTTTCTTATCTATCTATTATATAGTGCCTTTCATATCTATCTATCTATCTATCTATTATATAGTGCCTTTCTTATCTATCTATCTATTATATAGTGCCTTTCATATCTATCTATCTATTATATAGAGCCTTTCATATCTATCTATCTATCTATTATATACAGCCTTTCTTATCTATCTATTATATAGTGCCTTTCATATCTATCTATCTATCTATCTATTATATAGTGCCTTTCATATCTATCTATCTATTATATAGTGCCTTTCATATCTATCTATCTATCTATCTATTATATAGAGCCTTTCATATCTATCTATCTATTATATAGTGCCTTTCATATCTATCTATGTATCTATCTATCTATCTATTATATAGACCCTTTCATATCTATCTATCTATCTATCTATCTATTATATAGTGCCTTTCATATCTATCTATCTATCTATCTATCTATTATATACAGCCTTTCTTATCTATCTATTATATAGTGCCTTTCATATCTATCTATCTATCTATCTATCTATCTATTATATAGTGCCTTTTATATCTATCTATCTATTATATAGAGCCTTTCATATCTATCTATCTATCTATTATATAGACCCTTTCATATCTATCTATCTATCTATTATATAGTGCCTTTCATATCTATCTATCTATCTATTATATACAGCCTTTCTAATCTATCTATTATATAGTGCCTTTCATATCTATCTATCTATCTATTATATAGAGCCTTTCATATCTATCTATCTATCTATTATATAGTGCCTTTCATATCTATCTATGTATCTATCTATCTATCTATTATATAGAGCCTTTCATATCTATCTATCTATCTATCTATCTATCTATCTATCTATCTATCTATCTATCTATTATATAGACCCTTTCATATCTATCTATCTATCTATTATATAGTGCCTTTCATATCTATCTATCTATCTATCTATCTATCTATCTATCTATCTATCTATCTATCTATCTATCTATTATATACAGCCTTTCTTATCTATCTATTATATAGTGCCTTTCATATATATCTATCTATCTATCTATTATATAGTGCCTTTTATATCTATCTATCTATTATATAGAGCCTTTCATATCTATCTATCTATCTATCTATCTATCTATTATATAGAGCCTTTCATATCTATCTATCTATTATATAGTGCCTTTCATATCTATCTATTATATAGTGCCTTTCATATCTATCTATCTATTATATAGAGCCTTTCATATCTATCTATCTATCTATCTATCTATCTATCTATCTATTATATAGTGCCTTTCATATCTATCTATCTATCTATCTATCTATCTATTATATAGAGCCTTTCATATCTATCTATCTATCTATTATATAGAGCCTTTCATATCTATCTATCTATCTATTATATAGTGCCTTTCATATCTATCTATCTATTATATAGAGCCTTTCATATCTATCTATCTATCTATCTATCTATCTATCTATCTATCTATCTATCTATCTATCTATCTATTATATAGTGCCTTTCATATCTATCTATCTATCTATTATATAGAGCCTTTCATATCTATCTATGTATCTATTATATACAGCCTTTCTTATCTATCTATTATATAGTGCCTTTCACATCTATCTATCTATCTATCTATCTATCTATCTATCTATCTATCTATCTATCTATCTATCTATCTATCTATCTATCTATCTATCTATCTATCTATCTATCTATCTATCTACTGTACCCCCCTTGTATAAACTCTCCACAGCTTCCCCGTTTGTACACCTCGTAAGTTTAATTTAGTTGGAGTCCACGACTCGGGCAGTAACGGCCCCCCAGCCTATAGACGTATACAGTTCTCTCCCAGTGTGTGTCTTGCCTGCGGCGTTTCGGGGAGGTGGCGAGTGGCGCCGTGAGAGTGAATGAGATTTTGCGAAGCTGTACAGTAAAATGAAGTTAACGAAGATAAATTGACGGGGTCGCACGTATCTGACGCGGCGCTCCACTTCTTTGCTGATCTGTTCACGGAGCTCCAGAAGTCTTTGAAGGGTTTCATGAAGGAGAGAAATCCCCGATGATCCTGCGTTTCACTCCTCCTGCAATTCAAAATGCAGTCCACCGTAAAGCCAAACACACCATGCAAGATTCCGCGTCTTGTCAAGGCAAGAAAAGCAGTTTCGTTAACGGTCAATGAATTAACTGAGCTATTTTGTACATGTATTACTTCACTGGTGCACTGCTCTGCGTTATCCTTAATTTTCCTTTTATTAAGAGGTTATATTAACGACACTCTGCATCTTAACGTTATCTTTTATGACTTATAGCTGTCGCTATGCCTCGTTTCGCTGTTGCTCAAACTCTTTTGGCATTGCCAGGCGATTCCTTCGCACGTTTTCATCCTGGTTGCAGACTCAGCATTGTGCCACGAAAGTACCGTCATGTCGCCTCATTTCGGCCGCCAACACGGAGTCTCGTTCCATGTTTTTTTTTTTTTTTTTTACCTTTCAGTGGTAAGGAAATAAAGAAAACATCGAACAGAAATGAGGGTTTGTGTGCCGTTTGCATTGTCCGGAGCCCTCGATTGCTGATCTTTCCTTGTAGCTGCCATTATTTCACACCGTTTGTCTTTCCAGATGAGTGCACGTTGGCTGCTAATTCCTGCAGACACATAAGCCCAACCAGACGACTGCCAACTTGCTACCAAGAAATCAAAGCAGTTTGACTTTGTGGTAGCACAGCGTTTCTCAGCCTTTAAGTATTTGCGACCCGAGTTTTCATAACAGTTTTAATCGCGGCCCCCCTAACGTTTTTTTTGAAAGGAGCCCACTAATATTAATTTGTTCTTTTTTAATTAATGATATATCATAGATGCATATTTTATTATACCTACTTAACTTTTATCGACATTTATCTAACTCTATATTTATTTTTCTAGTATCAGAACGTAGTTGAAGTTAATTTGTTTTGGTTTCCATTGATGTATTTTTCATATTTTCGATTCTTGTTTTCTTTTTTTCACATCTTCGCGCCCCCCTTTTTGTTACTTCGCCCCACAGATTGAAAGCCACTGGCATAGCAAGTCAGAGAGAAGCGCAGAGCGCGACGACTACACGACGTGTGTCTGTAATTCGCTGGGATTTCCTGACGTTTACGTAAATGAGGGTCGTGTAGTGTGGTGGGGTCGTTTCACCTTCTAAATAGCTCGTCGTGTTCCACCTTCTCTTACCTTTCTACTCTCTGCATTGCTTGGAGACGTCCCGCCACAGAAAGCCGCTTACTGCACACTAAGCTGTGTGTGACCACCTGTGCAACCTCCGGGGTCGGCATGGCTTTGGTCTGATTAGTCAGATTGCAATCGAAAAAGACCAAGAGACACACAAGAGGAATTAAAGGCGTGGGAGCAACGCTGAGAGTCGCCTTCAAAGTGAGAAGTGTGAAAGCAGACAGGCCTCAGAATGACAGAACCTGAGAAGAAGGCTTTACAGGAACACACCGGAGTGAGGGACCACCGCTAAAGAGATGTTAGGACCCTCAAGGATACGAGGAAAGGCACTGAAGATACATGTAGGGATAAAGATTGATCTTTTCAAAAATGTGTTGTATTACCTGTAACATGGCTAGTATACCCTCACTGGCCACTTTATTAGGTACACCTCGCTAGTACCCGGTTGGACCCCCTACCCCTGGCGTAGATTCAACATGGTGCTGCAAACATTCCTCAGTTATTTTGGTCCATATGGACGTGACAGCATCACACAGTTGCTGCAGATTTGTCGTCTGTACGTCCGTGATGTGAATCTCCCATTCCACCACATCCCAGAGGTGCTCTACTGGATTGAGATCTGCTGACTGTGGAGACCACTTGAGTCCAGGGAGCTCCTTGTCATGTTCAAGACACCAGTCTGAGATGATCTGAGCTTTGTGACACGGCACGTTATCCTGCTGGAAGGAGCCATCAGAACACTGCGGTCATAAAGGGATGGACATGGTCAGCAACAATACCCAGGCAGGCTGTGGCATTTAAATGATGCTCAGTTGGTACTAAGGGGCCCAAAGTGTGCCAAGAAAATATCAACCACACCATCACACCAACACCAGCAGCAGCCTGAACCGTTGATACAAGACTGGATGGATCCCTGCTATCATGTTGTTGACACCAAAGTCTCACCTACCATCTGAATGCTGCATCAGAAATCGAGACTCACCAGACCAGGCCATGTTTTTCCAGTCTTCAAGTCCACTTTTGGTGGGCCTGTGTGAATTGTAGCCTCAGTTGCCTGTTCTTAGCTGACAGGTGTGTCACCACGTGGGGTCTCCTGCTGCTGTAACCCACCTGCTTCAAGGTTCGACTTGTTGTGTGTTCAGTGATCTTCTTCTGCATAACTCAGTTGTAATGAGTGCTTATTTGAGTTCTTGTCTACCTTTCTGTCAGCTTGAACCAGTCTGGCCATTCTCCTCTGACCTCAACAAGGCATTGTTTTCTCTTTTCCAGATCATCCTCTGTAAACCCCAGAGATGGCTGTGCGTGAAATCCCAGCTGATCAGCAGTTTCTGAAATACTCGGACCAGTCTGTCTGACACCAACAGCCATGCCACGTTCAAAGTCACTTCAGTCCCATTTCTTCCCCTTTCTGAGGCTCAGTTTGAACTTCGGCAGGTGGTCTTCACAAAGTCTACAGGCCGACATGCGTTGAGTTGCTGACATGTGATTGGCTGATTAGATATTTGAGTTAACAAACAGATGAGCAGGCGTACCTAATAAAGTGGCCGGAGAGTGGTCGGACCCCACCTTATTAACCCCCCACCCCTCACTTGCTATATATCGCCTTTGATTCCTGTATGTCTAATCATTATCCTCTGCTGATAACACCTGAGATGTTGTTGAACGTTTAGAAATAAAAAAACACTTGAAGACACGTGATCTTTGGATTTCAAACTACAAATATACAAACCGTATCACAGGCCTTCACTTTGCTGTATCTTGTATATAAAACGTCCACGTGTGGAAGTGTGTGTGTCTGTCTGTCCGGTCCGGAAGTGAGAGGTGGAGTCGGGCTAAGGGCTCCACCTCCGAGGATACGCAAGCCGTGCGAGTGCGTCGGCAAAACGAATCCTCCCAGGAGAGAGAGGCCTGGAGTACTAGTAGTTCCTATCAATTACCTGACATCTCTACACTTCAATTTGGTTTCTGATGATTTCAATAGTTTCTAGGACCCCAGGCTTTTTTACAGCACGGGTTTACACAGTTATATATATATATATAGCCACACACATGCGCATGGGAGTCAGTTAAAGGGCTTGAGTAAAATAGATGGACGGGAGTTCGGTTTATTCCGGTGAGCTCCAAAAATGAGATGATACAACTGTACGTCTGTGGAGCAGTGCACCCATGATGACAAGCTGTGAAGAAGTCACATAAAACTGAGAAGCTTGTCGTGTAATTTGACACACTAAGAGGCAATGTGGCTCATCCTCTGAAGCAGTCAACCCTGCCGCGCACTTGACGTTTTGTTGAGTCCTGTAGCCCCCTAATAGCTAAAGGCCTGCACGTCAAATCATACGACTTTGCCAGCGATTTTCAGTTTCAGGTGTCGTTTCCGTAACCTTTGCTAGTTAGTCCCCCCCCCCCCCCCGATTTGCGGTCACGTAATGTGACATACCCGGTGA